>NC_088870.1:9524784-9576254 GCF_032884065.1 Artemia franciscana | reverse complement strand
TCCCCCCTAGACCCTTACTAATATTCATGTAAAGGCTCATGCATATTTAGACAATTTGGGTATTGAAATATGTTCTTTTAGACATCTGGCTTCCTCCCAGCCTACACAATGATCCACGGCCAAGGGCGTCCTTTGGGGAGGTCCAAGGGGCATTTAGCCGCCCCTCTCCAATTATTTGAATAAAATATTATTATGTAGCCCATTCCCCTTGACTATCCGCATATGGAACCCTCTAGCCCCCTCCCTAATAAAAATACTGGAGATTCGCCCATGCCTACCACCCCTGCTTTATAGTAGCTGATGCAGAATCATATGTCATCAAACATAATTATATAGAAAATGATTTTGAATCAACTCAGTTAAATCTAGCATTGAGGTCCACATTAACAATTTGTCTTCTATAGACTACGTGACTTTTCACTAATGAATGTGTGACAAAGTTGCATTACTTCCTCTGCAGCTGGAAGGTCAATAAATTATTTTTAAACATTTTTAAATTGATTGGCATTCTCGAAATTTTCAATTGATTGCAACTTTGTTTGGAGCAAAATCATATATTTTTTAAGACTTTTTAAATATCAGACAACTTTTTTCAGGTTCGTAACTTTTAATTGGTGGCTGATCGACATTTCGAGGTATCTATTTTGTACTTTCTCTTTGCCTGCTCAATTTTACGTGAGGATGAATTTTTTGCGGGGGAATTTCCCATGGGGGCAATTTTTTTTTGGGGGGGAAGGGGGCTCAAGTTTCCCATTCCCTGGTGCTCAGTGAATTCAGGGCATACTTGACAATAAGGAGCCCATGTGTTGTTCCATGCTGCATCAAGGTTGGTCGACAGACTTGATGCTTGTTCCTGTTAAAAATTAAATAAAAACAACTAGTTTTTTTAACGGAAAGTATGGAGCGACATTAAAACTTAAAACGAACAGAAATTACTTGGTATATGAAAGTGGATGCTTCCTCATCAATGCCCCACTCTTTACGCTAAAGTTTGACTCTTTCTCTTATGTCTACTTTTTAAAAAAGTAAAAAAAAAACTTTAGTTTAAAGAGCGGAGCGTTGACGAGGAAGCATCCCCTTTCATATAAGAAGTAATTTCTGTTCGTTTTAAGTTTTAATGTCGCTCCATACCTTCCGTTAAAAAAGCTTGTTTTTTCCTTTAATTTCTGAACGTTTTTGAATCAATGCATGTTTTGATTTTGGCTCTCCGCAGATGAATAATTAAAACGAAATTTGCATGTTTTTTGCTAAATGGCTTTCCTATACTTTTGACGGAATGATTTTGAGAAAACAGGAGCGGGGAGGAGGCCTAGTTGCCCTCCGATTTCTTGGTTACTTAAAAAGGCAACTTGAATTTAAATTCTTTTCACGAATGTTTTCAAACAGTTCGTGGTAACGAACTGTAGTAAGGAGCGACAAAATTTGCCTCGTTTAGAAAATAGGAGGAAACACCCCTAAAAGTCATACGATCTTAACAAAAATCACACCATCAGAATCAGTGTATCAGAAAACCCTATTGTAGAAGTTTCAAGCTCCTATCTACGAAAATGTGGAATATTGTATTTTTTGCCAGAAGGCAGATCACGGATGCGTGTTTATTTGTTTGTTTGTTTTTTTCCCAGGGGTGATCATATCGACCCAGTGGTCCTAGAATCTTGCGAGAGGGCTCATTCTAACAGAAATGAAAAGTTCAAGTGCCCTTTTTAAGTGACCAAAAAAATTAGAGGTTACCTAGGCCCCCTCCCACGCTAATTATTTTCCTAAAGTCAACGGATCAGAATTCTGAGATAGCCATTTTATTCAGCGTGGTCAAAAAACTTTATAACTATGTCTTTGGGGACGACTTATTCCCCCACAGTCCCCGTGGGAGGGGCTACAAGTTACAAACTTTGACCAGTGCTTGCATATAGTAATGGTTATTGGGAAGTGTACAGACGTTTTCAGGGGGATATTTTGGTTGGGGGAGGGGTTGAAAAGAGGGGGATATGTTGGGGGAACTTTCCATCGAGGAATTTGTCATGGGGGAAGAAAATACCCCACTCTTTACGCTAAATTATTTTTAGTAATTTCAACTATTTATTCTACGGCTTTTGTGATTCAGGGGTCATTCTTAATGAATTGGGACAAAATTTAATCTTTAGTGTAAAAAAACTTGAGATTACAAAAGTGCGTTACGTAAGCTAATTTATAAGTTACGTTTATCTTTTACTAATAAAAACATTCGTAAAAATTAAAAGTTGTAGTTGCCTTTTTAAGTAGCCAAAAAATCGCAGGGCAACTAGGCTTCCTCCACCATTCCCTTTTTTCTCAAAATCATTCGATCAAAACTATGAGAAAGCCCTTTAGCAAAAAAAAAGAAAAAAACTTGCAAATTTCGTGTTAATTATTCCTCTGCGGAGAGCCAAAATCAAAACATGCGTTGATTCAAAAACGTTCACAAATTAAATAAAAAAACAAGTTAATAAGGAGCGACATTAAAACTTAAAATGAACAGAAATTACTTCGTATTTGAAAGGGGCTGCTTCCTCATCAACGCCCCGCTCTTTACGCTACAGGTTTTTACTGTTTTAAAAGCAGAGTTGAGAGAAACGGCCAAACTTTAGCGTAAAGAGCGGGGCGTTGACGAGGAAGCAGCCCCTTTCATATACGAAGTAATTTCTGCTCGTTTTAAGTTTTAATGTCGCTCCTTACTTTCAGCTAAAAAAAACTTTTTTTTTGTTTAATTATTAGTAAAAGATATACGTAACTTACAAATTAGCTTACGTAACGAAATTCTGTATTCTCAAGTTTTATTACGTATATGAAGGGATTCATCCCCTCGTCCGTACCTTGCTCTTTACACTAAGGAATAAATTTTGTCCCAATTTCTTAAGAATGACCCTTGAATCACAAAAGCCGTAGAATAAATAGTTGAAATTACTAAAAATACTTACGCACAAAGAGTGAGTAAAAAACATGCTTATAGTATCAATCAACAAAATTTTTTAGAATCCTGTAGAAATGAATATTCCCAACTCTTTAAGATATAAGTTACACTTGAATACACGGAAAGAAGCGCAACTCGCCCATAAACTACAGTTAAAAACCTTAGTCCATATTATTAAGGACAAAAAACCAAAAAGACATATAATTTCTTCAGAGAGATTACATAAAAAAACTAGTTTTTTAACTGAAAGTAAAGAGCGACATTAAAACTTAAAACGAACAGAAATTACTCCTTATATGAAATGGGATCGCGGGACATATGGGGACATATATTGTCCCCTCCGCAATCCCTTACTCTTTACGGTAAAGCTTTTAATTGCTTTAAAAAGCAGACTTGTGGCAAAGAGTCAAACTTTAGCGTAAAGAGCGAGGGATCGCGGAGGGGACAACCCATTTCATATAAGGAGTAATTTCTGTTCGTTTTAAGTTTTAATGTCGCTCCTTACTTTTAGTTAAAAAAACTAGTTTTTTTTATTCAATTTCTGAACGTTTTTGAATTAATACATGTTTGATTGTGGCTCTTCATACATAACTTATTAAAATAAAATTTGCATATTAATTCCTTTTTTGGCTAAATGGCTTTCTCTTAGTTTTGATCAGACGATTTTGAGAAATAAGGGATGGGGAAGGAGGCCTAGTTGCCATGCAATTTTTCGGTTACATAAAAAAAGGCAACTATAAATTTCAATTTTTAACGAATTTTTTTTATTATACAATAAAAAAAATTCGTTAAAAATTGAAATTTATAGTTGCCTTTTTTTGTGTAAAATTCACAGAATCTTAACGAAAATCACACCATCGCATTCGGCGTATCAGAGAACCTAAAGGCAAAATTTTCAAGCTTCTATCTACAAAAATGTGGAATTTCTTATTTTTTGCCAGAAGACAAATCACGGGTGCGTGTTTATTTGTTTGTTTGTTTTTTTTTCTTTTCCCCAGGGGTCATCGTATCGACCAAGTCGTCCTAGAATGTCGCAAGAGGGCTCATTCTAACGGAAATGAAAAGTTCTAGTGCCCTTTTTAAGTGACCAAAAAAATTGGAGGGCACCTAGGCCCCCTCCCACACTCATTATTTCTCCAAAGTCAACAGATCAAAATTTTGAGATAGCCATTTTGTTCCGCATAGTCAAAAACCATAATAGCTCTGTCTTTGGGAATGACTTACTCCCCCAGAGTCACTGGGGGAGAGGCTGCAAGTTACAAATTTCGACCAGTGTTTACATATAATAATGATTATTGGGAAGTGTACAGTCGTTTTCAGGGTGTACAGCCTATTTTCTAAAATAAGGCAAATTTTTTCAGGCCTGTAACTTTTGATGACAAAGACTAAATTTGATGAAACTTATATATTTAAAATCAGCATGAAAATCTGATTCTTTTGATGTATAATTTAGCATCAAAATTCCGTTTTTTAGAGTTTCGTTTACTATTGAGCCGGGTCGCTCCTTACTACAGTTCGTTACCACGAACTGTTTGAAAATCGTTGGGAACTTTTTTGCTGGAAAACCTGTCCACTGTTGATTTTTCTCAAGTTGTTAGATTAGAAAGGAATTTGTTTAGCCACAATTTTTGCTTGTCCAAGGAACGTCTGTATAAGAAATTGGAAGGCTTGCGAAATGAATCTTTGATGAGAAACCGTATTTATTCTCCAAGATTCACTCCTGGACCTGCAACTGTTAACCTCCCTTCTAAAACATTGGAACCCCAGGAAATTGAAAAACTGGAAAAAGGTCCAAAATTTTCTTTTTTACCGAAACAGGTTCCTGTGGCAGATATAGTTTCCTCTTTAGAGTCGGATTTGCATAAGCACTATCCATTTTTTTCTAACCCTGATGAAGTTAGATCTGGTCTTATAAATACCATTTATAACATCCAAAAAAAGGTTACGCCTCCTACCACCTCCACACCGAAAAGTTTGCACGACATAAAGATACTATCTAATCTCCGAAAAGATCCTTCTATTATAATAACTAAAGCAGATAAAAGTAATTCAATTGTTGTCATGAATACGACAGACTATGACAACAAAATTCTTTCGCATCTAAATGACACAATTATATATAAAACAATAACTCATGATCCTACTGATCAGTTTTTTAATAGGGAAATGGAAATGGAAATAGGAAATGTCAATATTGGGAAATGGCTTTGCACAGCTTTCAAACCTTTATTGTATTTCCAAAACTCCTATATTCGTTATTCGCCAGATTTGATAGAAAAACTTAGTAACATAAGTATTTCAGAAAATACAATAGTTAGTAGTTTTGACATTGTTTCCATGTATACAAATATAGATGTGACTATTTCTGGGGAAGTATTAAAAAGAAAATAGAAGAAAATTACCACTTAATCGAGGTTTCAGCGACGGGAATTGATTGTGAAGTTTTAATGACTCTGGTTAAAATTTGTAATAAGTTTTCTATGTATTTTCAATTTCGCGATTCTTTTTATCAGGAAAAAAAATGGGTTACCCGTCGGGGCACCTTTGTCCGGGCTACTGGCAAATATTTATGTCGAAACCCTTGAAAATTGGGCAATAAACTCTTATTTTTGAAAACACGTCTATTGGGGTCGTTATATGGATGACGTAATTTCACTTTGGAATTATGGGGAAGCTGAACTTCGGGGCTTCTTAGATCATCTAAACACTTCTGACAGAAATTTACAGTTCACCCTAGAAGCTGAAATTGAAAATAAACTGACGTTTTTAGATGTGTTAATTATTTGTAATGCTGATAAACTGGATTTTACTATCTATCGAAAGCCAAATCAAAACAATAGATATCTTCACTTTAATTCAAATGATACTGACATGCTACTGAATGCTACTGACAAGCCCTCAAATATTGTCTTTCTTCCGTATATCCCAAAAATCACAACAAAAATTAAAAAATATTGGCACAAAAAATATTCTGTACGAAGTTTTTACTAATAATTTTAAGATCATTAATTTCATAAATTTCGGTAAAGATAAGACCCCAGCTACTCGCCAAAAGGGGTCTATCAAGTACCCTGTGATCGAGGAAATTACTATGTCAGCAGGACCCATCAGAATCTAGAAAAGTGGTTACAACAGCATAAAAGAGACATAGACAAGGCATTAATTTCAAATAGTTCCAACAACTCCTTTGATTCTGCTGTAGGTTGGCATATATTTAATAATCCGTCCCACACGATACTTTTTGAAAAATCTTCACTCCTCAGTAATGATTTGGGGATAAAATAGCTGGTTCGAGAATCCATCGAAATTAGTCTCAAAGTAAATAATAATATTTCTTTAAACAGGGACTTAGGGGATTACTCACTAAATTCTTTATACTCAAATTTAATTAAAAATGATCTAACAAATTATTTTACTAAACCAATTTATAATAGTATTGAACCAGTTACGAAAAGGCCTTTGAGACAGGCTGCAAAAAATACAAGGTTGGCTCTGAGAAAATGCATTTAATCACTTTGTTCTCTTTAGTTTGAATGAATTTATATTCTCACTTCTTTCTTTTTGTCAGTCCTGGTTGAACTTAGTTGAAGTAATGATGCTAAGGCTTTTTTAAAAGAGTTTTTAAAGAACATTATTAGTTTTAATTCTCACAATTTAATGTAAGTTTATTTATATATACATATTTTCTCTCTCGTTCTCATATTGTGCTGAAGACGGCCCTTGGATATAGGGCCGAAATATTCACAGAACGGATTTCCACTGTCTTGAAAATATTTTCCCTATTGTTTCTAGTTTGTATTTGTTTATTACTATATCTAAACACTGATCAAAGTTTGTAGCTTGTGGCCCTCCCACGGGGAAACTGGGGGACTAAGTCGTCCCCAAATACATAGTTACAAGGTTTTTTGACTACGCTGAATAAAATGGCTATCTCAGAATTATGATCTGGTGACTTTGGGAAAATAATTAGCATGGGAGAGGGCCTAGGTGGCCTGTAATTTTTTGGGTCACTTAAAAAGGGCACTAGAAATTCTAATTTCCGTTAGAATGAGCCCTCATTTCCAGTGTCCCGCTTGTCATTTGTGTCCCAGTGTCCCAGTCTGTAATTTCTCTTTGAGTGTCCCGGTCGTCATTTATATTCCTTGTGTCCCGGTGTCCCAGTGTCCCGGTCTGCAACATACAACAATATATCAATTGTGTTGTAACTTTGTTCACGATCCCATTCCACACATGTAGAAATAGAAGCAGTACGATTAGGTGAAGGCATTCCCAAATGCTTGAGAAGTTTGTTTGCAATAGATAAGCACAAATCTTCAGTCACAACTAAAGTGCAGTTATAAATTTCTGTTGTAAAGTCCAAGGTCATATCTGACATTTCTAGCCGTATTCGGTGGAGTATATTCTCGGCCATTTGCGATTTGTATTTCTCCCATAACTCTGTAGGAGATGAAGGAGAGCAACTTTTGCCGGAAGACACGGGCCATAATGTCATGTCTATGAACCGCGCGCGATCTCAACGTCTAGTTCGTAGGGGTGCTTCGCGCCCCCCCCCCCCCAATCTCCTCGCGCGCGTAAGTCATTACGTGCCATATTAGTTACGCGCTATTGTAGTTGTGTCCCTGTGTCCCACCTGTGAATATAGGCAGATATACTAGCTGTGGGGGTGGCACTTCACGCAACCCCAATACCTAGTTGGTGGGGGTGCTTCATCCCCCCCCCCCCAAAGCCCCCCCCCCCGCACACGTAATTCGCTACGCGCCATATTAGTTACGCGCCATTGTAGTTGTGTCCCTGTGTCCCATCTGTGAATATAGATAGATATATATATATATATATATATATATATATATATATATATATATATATATGTTTTTAACTACGTAAAACTTGCGAATATACAACATTCTTCGCTGTCCCATTGTCTGTGTATATAAATAGATTGTCAGGTTTACCGACTCTTGAACATGCAACATACAATTGTCCACGGGAAAACCAATCCGTATTCAGATCTATACCTTATTATTCTAATGATTGCCCTTGAGCTTTGTTGATGGTGATTGCTAATCAAACATTCCCTGTGTTCCTGTCATCCCTTATATATTCCTCTGTGCCCCCCTGCGTCCCCGTTGTAGTTATATCCCTGTGTCCCGGTCGTCATTTCTATTCCCTGTGTCCCGGTCGTCATTTGTGTCCTGGTGTCCCAGTCTGTAAATTCTCTTTGAGTGTCACGGTCGTCATTTATATTCTCTGTGTTCCGGTCGTCATTTGTGTCCCGGTGTCCCGGTCTGTAGTGTCATCTTATAATGACGCCATATGCAAACCCACAAACAAACAAACAAGCATACATACAACTTATTTTTATATATACAGATATAGTTTCTTTTGTAGTTTTTATTTTTTAGTTTTTTCTTTTTTTTTAGTTTTACAGCTTTTTTTATTCTTTTAAGGTTTTTTCTTTTTTTAGCTTTTTTCGCGCCATATTAGTTACGTGCCATTGTAGTTGTGTCCCCCGGTCGTCATTTATATATCCCCCCTGTGCCCCCCGGTGTCCCCGTTGTAGTTGTGTCCCTGTGTCCCGGTCGTCATTTATATTCCCTGTGTCCCGGTCGTTAATTGTGTCCCGGTGTCCCAGTCTTTAATTTCCTTTTGAGTGTCCCGGTTGCATTTATATTCCCGGTATCCCGGTCGTCATTTGTGTCTCAGTGTCCCGGTCTGTAATTTCATCAGTCGACAAACAACTTCATGACGGAATAATGCTCAATCCTTATAATAACGTCAGTTGGCAAACATGACGTCAGTTGACACACAAACATGACGTCAGTCGGCAGACACACAAACAAACAACTTATTTATATACTAGCTGCTGGGGTGGCGCTTCGCGCCACACCAACACCTAGCTGGTGGGGGTGCTTCGCTTCCCCCAAGCCCCCCTGCGCACGTAAGTCGTTACGCACCATATTAGTTACGCGCCATTGTAGTAGTGTCCCTGTGTACCACCTATGAATATATATATATATATATATATATATATATATATATATATATATATATATATATATATATATATATATATATATATATATATATATATATATATATATATATATATATATATATATATATATATATATATATGTGTGTGTGTGTTTTGAACTACGTAAAACTTGCGAATATACAACATTCTTGGCTTTCCCATTGTCTGTGCGTATACAAAGCCTTATATACTTATGATGACGTCATATGCAAATGCTCTTTTTAAAAACCAACAAACATACATACACACAACTCGTTTTTATATAGATAGATAGATAGATAGAAACAATACAAATTAACTGCGTAAAACTTGTGAATATACAACATTCTTCGCTGTCCAATTGTCGCTGCATATAAATAGATTGTCAGGTTTACCGACCCTCGAACATGCAACGTACAATTGTCCATGGGAAAAACAATCAGTATTAAGATCTATACCACATTTTTCTAATGATTGACCTTGAGCTTTGTTGATGGTAATTGCAAATGCTAATCGAATTGGGAATTGCAATCTTTTAAATTGAAAATGCAGATCTGTTGGAATCATGGGAATGCGAGGAATAAGAACAGCCTCACCCTCAAAAGGCCCTGTCAAGATTGTGGCCTCTATTACGTCTTCCATTGTTTTTTTAAGGCAAGTCGCGTGCCATTGCAAAGCTTTGGTGGCTTGATATTTCTTAACAGTATTATTGGTACGCCTATTTTTAGTTTTAGCACGTGTGGTGGAAACCCTGAAAGATCCACGGAATTTAAAAATTCAGATGAATAATTAAACGCCTCATTTGGTTCCAAAACTGTGTCGACTGACTTGTAAAGGACTGCCTGGTCTCGAATCTTGGTGAAAACAATATTGTTGATTTCGTCGACGTCTATGTTTTTGGGTGCAAGAATCGCTCTTTCACTTAGCCATTTATTATTTTTATAATTATTTAGAATATTCGGAAATACTTTTTCAATTAATTCATTTTTGGACGTCACTAAATTACAGAATTCAGCAGGTAGTTGTATACGTCCTGAAATTGAGTCTACTGGGAGCTTTACGTTTCCAATTGCCATAAATTGATCTGAAAATGTTTAACCAGAGTCATCGTTTTGCAATCGGACACGCATATTTGTAGTTAATTTTAATGTTTTTACGTGTGCCCATAAATTAGAATTTTTCAGGCAATCATTCATTTCGTCTGCAGGGGTTGATCTAGGTATTATAGGCAATGTTTGCCTGAAATCTCCCGCAAGCAATATTAATGTGCTGCGAAAGGGTTTCGAATTCCCCCGCAAATCTTTCAAACATTGATCCAGAGCTTCGGCGATTTTTTGTGCGCCATTGTGCACTCGTCCCAAATAATAAGTTTGCATTGCTGCAATACTTCACCCATCCCAGATGATTTGGAAATATTGCACGTGGGAGTTTCTGTAGAATGCAAATTCAGAGGCAATTTCAAAGCGGAATGAGCAGTTCTTCCACCAGGCAGCAACGTTGCGGCTATTACGGACGACGCAATTGCCAACGCTATATCATTTTTTGATCGATTTGATGCCAGAACCAGTTTTATCACAAGCGTTTTACCAGTACCTCCTGGCGCATCCAAAAAGAAAATTTCTTCATCGTTGTTATCGACACAATGCATTATCGTATCATAAATGTCTTTTTGTTCCGACGTTAACTTGGAAATGTTATTTTGTACATACGACAATAGATCACTCGTACTGTAACTTTGTTCACGATCCAATTCTACACATGTCGAAACAGCAGCGGTATGATTAGGTGAAGGCATTCCCAAACCCTGAAGAGGTTTGTTTGCCATACATACGCACAAATCTTCTATAATAACTAAAGTGTGGTTATAAATTTCTGATGTAAAATCAAAAGTCATATCTGACATCTCTAACCGTTTTCGATGGACTATATCTTCGGACATTTTTGATTTATATTTTTCCCATAACTCTGTAGGAGCTGATGGAGAGCAAGTTGTTAGTATGATGCAAAACAATGCACGAATTTGACTTGGAGTTGACGTTTCGCACGCGTCATTGATGCAGTTATCCCAGTGTTGGTCATTCTCCAATAAATTCAGAGCTTGGCATGCACTACGGTAAGTGTCATGTATAGTAACGTTTACAGTTCTCAAATACTCAAAGGACGTCGGACCGGGTACATTCACCAAAAGCAGGCGTAGAAAGAAGCATTCATGTTGATTGCGGTGAACGGTGTAGAATCTTCCTATTGTGATATCTTTGAAGATGGTAGGTTGGCCCTCGACTGACTTACCCTGTTTTCGACTTTCAAATACTTTATTTTTAGTATTCCACGTTTAATACGAAGGCACTTCAGTATACAGAAGTTTTTTTGCAAAAAAATCATTTATTATTGCTGTTTTACCGCCAACTTCAGTAGATCTTCTTCTATATTGTGGGTAACCATCATTGCCAGTAATTGTGTTGGGTACTAAAAGTCGAGGATATACACAACTCGTTTTTATATAGATAGATAGATAGATAGATACAATAATAATTAACTGCGTAAAACTTGCGAATATACAACATTCTTCGCTGTCCAATTGTCGTTGCATATAAATAGATTGTCAGGTTTACCGACCCTCGAACAAGCAACGTACAATTGTCCATGGGAAAAACAATCAGTATTAAGATGTATACCACATTTTTCTAATGATTGACCTTGAGCTTTGATGATGGTGATTGCAAATGCTAATCGAATTGGGAATTGTAATCTTTTAAATTGAAAATGCAGATCCGTTGGGATCATGGGAATGCGAGGAATAAGAACAGCCTCACCCTCAAAAGGCCCTGTCAAGATTGTGGCCTCTATTACGTTTTCCATTGTTTTTTTTTACGGCAAGTCGCGTGCCATTGCAAAGCTTTGGTGGGTTGATATTTCTTAACAGTATTATTGGTACGCCTTTTTTTGAGTTGTAGCACGTGTGGTGGAAACCTTGAAAGATCCACGGAATTTAAAAATTCAGATGGATAATTAACCGCCTCATTTGGTTCCAAAACTGTGTCGACTGACTTGTAGAGGACTGCCTGGTCTCGAATCTTGGTTAAAACAATATTGTTGATTTCGTGGACGTCAATATTTTTGGGTGCAAGAATCGCTCTTTCACTTAGCCATTTATTATTTTTATAATCGTTTAGAATATTCGGAAATGCTTTTTCAATACATTCATTTTTGGACGTCACTAAATTACAGAATTCAGCAGGTAGTTGTATACGTCCTGAAATTGAGTCTACTGGGAGATTTCCGTTTCCAATTGCCAGCAATTGATCTGAAAATGTTTGACCAAAGTCATCGGTTTGCAATCGGACACGTATATTTGTAGTTAATTTTAATGTTTTTACGTGTGCCCATAAATTAGAAAGAAGTATTCATGTTGATTGGTGTGAACGGTATAGAGTCTTCCTATCATGGTATCTTTGAAGATGGTAGGTTGGCCGTCGACTGACTTACCCTGTTTTCGACGTTCAAATACTTTATTTTTAGTATTCCACGTGTAATACGAAAGCACTTCAGTATACAGCAGTTTTTTTGCAAAAGAATCATATTTGCATAGCGAAAAGAAAGTAGCTAACTTTGTATCCGGTGGATTCAGGGCTCTTTGTTGCACGTTGGATTCCGAAAAATAGACACGTTGACCATTCTGTAAATGTACCGCTAAGTGAACAACAGCTGGACTACGTTCATGTATCGGAAATGAAAGAATTCGCCAAACAGCTTCATTACTGCTTATGTATCTTCCAGCCTGATATTGTACGATTACGTCGATATCTTTGGTTTCGGACTGCAAGCTAAAAACTGCCATGTCACTGCCTTTGTTGACGTATTTACATATTTATTTGATTGCCTTTACGGAGTTACAGTATTCAACGTGTGCATTAAATGTTTTTGATAATAATGGGGAATATGGAACAACCCACTGGTTATCTACTTCGATGGTGGTACCGTTACGCTTCTTTATTATTGCTGTTTTACCGCCATCTTCAGTAGATCTTCTTCTATATTATGGGTAACCGTCATTGCCAGTAACTTTGTTGGGTACTAAAAGTCGAGGATATTGCTTTGTGCACCTTCCTTTGGCCATGCATGGTGAATTTTCGTTCAGTGCACCGCAAGGTCCATGTATCATATTTTTTACAACAATATCATATAACCCCTTATCGACATTTTCATCAGGTATTTCAGCGGAAATCACACCATCAATTTTGTTAGAAGTAATTTTATAATGTAGCCAGATTAGTATATGTGCGTGTGGCAATTCTCGTTTTTGCCATTCCACTGAGTACATCCAGCATCGCACTGACCCAAACACTTCAAGTTCTACTATGTAGTTTATCAGTGATTCCAACTTTTGCCGGAAGACACGGGCCGTAATGTCATGTCTATGAACCGCCGATTGTCCTTGAAGTAAAAGCTGCTGCATCTTGTCCCAAGATTGATTACATGTAAATGTAATAAATAAATCTGGACGACCATAGAGACGAACATACGCAATAGCATCTTGAGCATATTCATGCATATGACGGGGACTGCCAGCATATGACGAAGGTAAAATCGTTAATCTTCCAACGTTTGTGGTATTATCGTCATTTAAAACTGCATCTCGCAAATGAATGTATTGTTCAGAGCGGAGCTTGGTCTGATTCAGACGAATAAATAGCGAACGTTCTGATTCAATTTTTGCATACATATCAACGAAGTATTGGTAAAACAATTGACGGAATTTTAAAATATAATTGTCTTCATCCTGCCGAATTATTAGTCTATAGGAATAATAATGCATTGCACTGCATTTCTTATTCATTTCTTTGTTAGTGGCTGGATTTATCAATTTAATATTAAAGTGATAGCCGTCGGCTCCATCCCAAAAAATGATATGATATTGTAGGGCATCGTAGCATCGATGAGTTTCAGCAATTCTTACCAACTGAGTGTTTCGCTTATGAATAATAATATCTCGAGGTAAAAACTGATCACCGACCATAACGATTGCCACTTCGTCGATAGTTGGAGCATTGTATCTACGCACATGTTAGCCAGGAGGCGTTTTGTCAGCGGAAATAACAATTTTATGCGTATCAGTAGGCATCAAATCGATGGCTGTTTTGAACAGACGCACTAAATTATTATTTTCGTGGAAAAGATGTTGGAATTGGGAAACGATTGTCCTTTCAACGTCGGGAGAAATTTCGCAACGTGCATTCAATTCAGGATTTCTATCACTGATGAAGTACAATTGTAAAAATCTATGATTCTCGCCTGAGAATGGTAGTAGGGACCATGCTCTATGATTGATTTGCCCTTTTACTTTGAAAGTAGGCATAAATTGATCTGGATATTTGATTTGGGCACCAAACGACGTCATTTGGAAACATGAGTTATATTTTCTGATCTGTGATAAAAAACGCTTAGATTCTGACGTAGTTCCAGTAAGCAAAGTCTTCAACGGCTTTGGTGGTGCAGCCAGTTGAGGAAGTTTAACTTTTCCTGAGGCGCAACACATTCCCATTGTTTCACCATTAAAATTCAAGGCCTTGCAATAGGGACAAATTTTAGACATAGTCACGATTTGAACACATCTACTCAAGGTATAATCATCGACTGGGCTGTACCAGAATGCTAGGCAAAAATTTTCAGGTTGCTCTTGTGATTCCTCGGCACGCTTTCTTTTCTTACTTTCTCTACCAGCCGCAAGCCTGTTTTCTTGCTGTTCTTCTGATTCCTCGGCAAGCCTTCTTTTTTCACTTTCTCTTTTAGCAGTAAGTCTGGTTTCGCGTGGCTCTGGTAGTTCCTCGGCACGCTTTCTGTTCTTACTTTCTCTGTCAGCCGCAAGACTGTTTTCTTGCTGTTCTTGTGATTCCTCGGCACGCTTTCTATTCTTACTTTCTCTACCAGCAGCAAGTTTTTTGACATAGACTCTTTGAGGAGCTTCCTCGGCTGTTGCCATTGTAGGTTCTTCAGTCATTTTACAATTAAACATTTTTCCGTGAACGAATGTCTTAAATACCTTTAATGACGTCATCGTCATAACAAACATGACGACATGACATGATGACATGACGTCACTCGACAGACACACAGACAACTTATTTTTATATACATACTAGCTGTTCACCTAGCTGGTGGGGGCGCTCCCCCCCCCCCCCCCCCAAGCCCCCCACGCGCGTAAGTCGTTACGCGCCATATTAGTTACGCGCCATTGTAGTTGTGTCCCTGTGTCCCACATATATATTTTTTTAACTACGTAAAACTTGCGAATATACAACATTCTTCGCTATCCCATTGCCTGTGCATATAAGTAGATTGTTAGGTTTACTGACTCTTGAACATGCAACATAAAATTGTCCATGGGAAAAACAATCCGTATTCAGATCTATACCTGATTATTCTAATGATTTCCCTTGAGCTTTGTTGATGGTGATTGCTAATCGTAAATTCCCTGTGTCCCCGTAGTCATTTGTGTCCCGATGTCCCAGTCTGTAATTTCTCTTTGAGTTTCCCGGTCGTCATTTATATTTCCTGTGTCCCGGTCGTCATTTGTGTCCCGGTGTCCCGGTCTATAATTTCTCTTCGAACATTCCCTGCGTCCCGGTCGTCATTTATATATCCCCCCTGTGCCCCCGGCGTCCCCGTTGTAGTTGTTCCCCTGTGTCCCGGTCGTCATTTATATTCCCTGTGTCCCGGTCGTGATTTGTGTCCCGGTGTCCCAGTTTGTAATTTCTCTTTGAGTGTCCCGGTTGTCATTTATATTCCCTGTGTCTCAGTGTCCCGGTCGTCATTTGTGTCCCGGTGTCCCAGTCTGTAATATCATCAGTTGACAAACATGACCTCAGTCGACAAACAACTTCATGACGACATACAGCTCAATCCTTATAATCACGTCAGTCGACAAACATGACGTCAGTCGACACACAAACATGACGTCAGTCGACAGACACACAAACAAACAACTTATTTTTATATCTATAGATTATAGCCTTCCTATAACACATATGTATAATACTGTATATGAAATAATATAGCATAATCGTATAGTATCTTGTGATGTGTGTGTTGCTGAACCTGAAGAAGAATAAAAAGAAAGGTATGAAAAAAAAAGTTAAAAGCATGAATTCAGAAAATGTATCGGAAAATATAGTAAATTTAATATTGCCATGCATTTTTTTGCAAATGACATATAAAATGTTGATTTTCATTTGCGGTTTGAATTTTAATCAGCTGTAAATAAAATGTTAAGCTTCAGTTAGTAAAATTCTAAAGATCCTGGAGAACAAATCCAAAGCTACCTTTAATAGAGGATTCATATAAAAGTGATGTCGTATGATCACTTTCAACCAATCAGAGGATTTTAATGGTGATGAACCTCAAAATGTATGTGATTTTATCTCTACTGAACGCAGGGCAACTATACCGTTAAATAAGGGATTTACTGTTAATAATCGTCAATAACTCGCGCAGGATCTCCGCCGTAGATCTCCATTTTCAAGTTTGAATTTTTATCATCTGTAATTAAAATGTTAAATTTCAGTTATACCTTGTCATCTAATGTAATTTTAGAATGCCTAAACCTAAGGGGTGGTCATTTAAAGCAGCGGTTGCACAACTTAAGAAGTTCATGCCCCCCCCCCCCCCCGCGCGTAAGTCGTTACGCGCCATTGTAGTTGTGTCCCTGTGTCCCACCTGTGAATATAGAAAGATATATATATATATATATATATATATATATATATATATATATATATATATATATATATATATATATATATATACAGGTCCCACCTGTGAATATAGAAAGATATATATATATATATATATATATATATATATATATATATATATATATATATATATATATATATATATATATATATATATATATATATATATATATATATATATATATATATATATATATACATATATATATATATATATATATATATATATATATATATATATATATATATATATATATATATATATATATATATATGTTTTTAACTACGTAAAACTTGCGAATATACAACATTCTTCGATATCCCGTTGTCTGTGCATATAAATAGATTGTCAGGTTTACCGACTCTTGAACATGCAACATAAAATTGTCCATGGGAAAAACAATCCGTATTCAGATCTATACCTGATTATTCTAATAATTGTCCTTGAGCTTTGTTGATGGTGATTGCTAATCGAACATTCCCTGTGTCCCCGTCGTAATTTATATATCCCTCTGTGCCCCCAGCATCCCCCCTGGTAGTTGTGTCCCTGCGTCCCGGTCGTCATTTATATTCCCAGTATCCCGGTCGTCATTTGTGTCCCAGTGTCCCAGTCTATAATTTCTCTTTGAGCGCCCCAGTCGTCATTTATATTCCCTGTGTCCCGGTTTCCCGGTCGTCATTTGTGTCCCGGTGTCCCAGTCTGAAATTTATCTTTGAGTGTCCCATTCGTCATTTATATCTCCCGGTCATTATTTGTTTCCCAGTGTCCCAGTCTGTAATTTCTCTTTCAGTGTCTCGGTCGTCATTTATATTCCCTGTGTCCCGGTTTTTAGTTTTCTTTTTCTCCTTTATTTTTCAGTTTTTTCCTTTTTTTAGTTTTTTTTCTTTTTCAGTTTTTAGTTTTTTTAGTTTTTTTTATTAGTTTTTTGTTTTTTTTTCTTTTTAGTTTTTTTGGTAGTTTTTAATTTTTTTAGTTTTTCTTGTTTTTTTTTTCTTTTTTTCTTTTTAGTTTTTTACCTTTTTTTAGTTTTTTTTTAGTTTTTTAGCTTTTTAGTTTTATTAGCCTTTTCTTTTTAGTTTTTTTGGTAGTTTTTACCTTTTTTTGGTTTTTTCTTCTTTTGTATTAATGCTAAGGCCAAGGTTCGAACCTGGAACCTCTCAGACCTGGAACCTGGAACATAACGCTTTACCAACTCAGCTACTTCGGCTTGAATACATTCGTTTTTGAATTGATATATGATGAAATAATTCAGACGTCATATAATGACGTCACTCGGCACGCTTTCTTTTCTTACTTTCCCTATCAGCCGTAAGTTTTTTGACATAGACTCTTTGAGCAGCTTCCTCGGTTGTTGCCATTGTAGGTTCTTCAGTCATTTTACAATTAAAAATTTTTCCATCCACGATCTTCTTACAATTAAAAACTTGTCTTTGAACGATTTTCTTAAATACTTTTAATGACGTCATCGTCATAACAAACATGATGACAACTAACTTCATGACGACATGATGACATGACATCACTCGACAGACATAACCCACAAACAACTTATTTATATTTATATATATATATATATATATATATATATATATATATATATATATATATATATATATATATATATATATATATATATATTTATATATATATATATATATATATATATATATATATATATATATATATATATATATATATATATATATATATATATATATATATATATATATATATATATATATATATATATATATATATATATATTGGACAAAAGCCAATTTGTAGTGCAAAGAGCGAGTGTTGAGGTGGTGGCAGCTCCCAAGTCATATATTGAAAAATTGTTGGTTTTTAGTTTTCATGATGCTCTTTACTTTTGCTTGAAAAAACGTCCTTTTTGTTTCTTCAAAAATGACTACGTTTCATTCCATATTCTTTAATTTAATTAAATCTCAATATCATTTTTAACTATCCAAGTATTCTACCCTTAATTTAAAACTTGAGGGTTGCCATACCTGTAGACAAATTTCTATTGAACTCAAATATGAAATTTGGCGTCGTATGTTTGCAGAATCTGCAAAATGAATACGTGCTTCATTAATTGCATTGATGCCGTCTACGATCTATAAATGATTTCTGTAGAGAACTTGCGTAGAATTTTTTTTTACACAACAGTATGTTTTATAGCAGTTAATTTTGACCGAATAATAATAACAATTTATATCACAACTTCCTATTACTTTGTCAATAAATATAACAGTTGACATCATCAAAACCCCTAAACTGTGTTGCAATAGCCATGGAAACTCAATGATTCGGCTGAAAGAACAAAGCTAACCAAAAAACTTGAGATCTCCATATTTACTTTGTAAACAATTTTTCTATGGATCATGTCTTGGATTTGCCCATGCTTTTGCACTGTTGTCTCTACTGTAAGGTATATTTACATTCCTTGAATAGTATAAAGGGAACAAGAAAGTTAAAATAATATTAGTCTGTAAGTCGAAGTGATAATGAAATTTATTCTACTCATTTTAGTTGCTTCATTAGCTGCTACTATTGGTAAGTATATTCTTTGATGATTAAGTAGTTTTTGCCCATAAATTAGAAAGAAGTATTCATGTTGATTGGTGTGAACGGTATAGAGTCTTCCTATCATGGTATCTTTGAAGATCGTAGGTTGGCCGTCGACTGACTTACCCTGTTTTCGACGTTCAAATACTTTATTTTTAGTATTCCACGTGTAATACGAAAGCACTTCAGTATACAGCAGTTTTTTTGCAAAAGAATCATATTTGCATAGCGAAAAGAAAGTAGCTAACTTTGTATCCGGTGGATTCAGGGCTCTTTGTTGCACGTTGGATTCCGAAAAATAGACACGTTGACCATTCTGTAAATGTACCGCTAAGTGAACAACAGCTGGACTACGTTCATGTATCGGAAATGAAAGAATTCGCCAAACAGCTTCATTACTGCTTATGTATCTTCCAGCCTGATATTGTACGATTACGTCGATATCTTTGGTTTCGGACTGCAAGCCAAAAACTGCCATGTCACTGCCTTTGTTGACGTATTTACATATTTATTTGATTGCCTTTACGGAGTTACAGTATTCAACGTGTGCATTAAATGTTTTTTGATAATAATGGGGAATATGGAACAACCCACTGGTTATCTACTTCGATGGTGGTACCGTTACGCTTCTTTATTATTGTTTTTTTACCGCCATCTTCAGTAGATCTTCTTCTATATTATGGGTAACCGTCATTGCCAGTAATTTTGTTGGGTACTAAAAGTCGAGGATATTGCTTTGTGCACCTTCCTTTGGCCATGCATGGTGAATTTTCGTTCAGTGCACCGCAAGGTCCATGTATCATATTTTTTACAACAATATCATATAACCCCTTATCGACATTTTCATCAGGTATTTCAGCGGAAATCACACCATCAATTTTGTTAGAAGTAATTTTATAATGTAGCCAGATTAGTATATGTGCGTGTGGCAATTCTCGTTTTTGCCATTCCACTGAGTACATCCAGCATCGCACTGACCCAAACACTTCAAGTTTTACTATGTAGTTTATCAGTGATTCCAACTTTTGCCGGAAGACACGGGCCGTAATGTCATGTCTATGAACCGCCGATTGTCCTTGAAGTAAAAGCTGCTGCATCTTGTCCCAAGATTGATTACATGTAAATGTAATAAATAAATCTGGACGACCATAGAGACGAACATACGCAATAGCATCTTGAGCATATTCATGCATATGACGGGGACTGCCAGCATATGACGAAGGTAAAATCGTTAATCTTCCAACGTTTGTGGTATTATCGTCATTTAAAACTGCATCTCGTTAAATTTCAGTTATACCTTGTCATCTAATGTAATTTTAGAATGCCTAAACCTAAGGGGTGGTCATTTAAAGCAGTGGTTGCACAACTTTAGAAGTTCATGCCCCCCCCCCGCGCGTAAGTCGTTACGCGCCATTGTAGTTGTGTCCCTGTGTCCCACCTGTGATATATATATATATATATATATATATATATATATATATATATATATATATATATATATATATATATATATATATATATATATATATATATATATATATATATACAGGTCCCACCTGTGAATATAGAAAGATATATATATATATATATATATATATATATATATATATATATATATATATATATATATATATATATATATATATATATATATATATATATATATATATATATATATATATATATATATATATATATACTAGCTGTTGGGGTGGCGCTTCGCGCCACCCCAACACCTAGTTGATGGGGGCGCTTCGCGCCCCCCCCCCAAGCCCCCCTGCGCGCGTAAGTCGTTACGCGCCATATTAGTTACGCGCCATTGTAGTTGTGTCCCTATGTCCCACCTGTGAATATAGATAGATATATATATATATATATATATATATATATATATATATATATATATATATATATATATATATATATATATATATATATATATATATATATATATATATATATATATATATATATATATATATATATATATATATATATATATATATGTTTTTAACTACGTAAAACTTGCGAATATACAACATTCTTTGCTGTCCCATTGTCTGTGCATATAAATAGATTGTCAGGTTTACCGACTCTTGAACATGCAACATATAATGGTCCATGGGAAAACAATCCGTATTCAGATCTATACCTCATGATTCTAATGATTGCCCTTGAGCTTTGTTGATGGTGATTGCTAATCGACCATTCCCTGAGTCGCCATCGTCATTTATATATCCCCCTGTGCACCCCGGCGTCCCCTTTGTAGTTATGTCCCTGTGTCCCGGTCGTCATTTATATTCCCTGTGTCCCGGTCGTCATTTGTGTCCCGGTGTTCCAGTCTGTGATTTCTCTTTGAGTGTCCCGGGCGTCATTTATATTCCTTGTGTCCCGGTCGTCATTTATATCCCCCTGTGCCCCCTGGCGTCCCCATTGTAGTTGTGTCCCTGTGTCCCGGTCTTTATATTTTTTATATTTATTAATATTTTTTTAGTTTTCTTTTTCTCTTATTTTTCAGTTTTTTCCTTTTTTTTAGTTTTTTCTTTTTTAGTTTTTAGTTTTTTTTTGTTTTTTACCTTTTTTTAGTTTTTTTAGTTTTTCAGCTTTTTTAGTTTTTTTATTAGTTTTGTTTTTTTTTAGTTTTTGCCTTTTTTTAGTTTTTTCAGTTTTTTTTAGTTTTTCGTTTTTTACCTTTTTTTAGTTTTTTTTAGTTTTTTAGCTTTTTTAGTTTTTTTTCTTTTTAGTTTTTTTTGTAGTTTTTACCTTTTTTAGTTTTTTTTCTTCTTTTGTATTAGTTTGAAATAATTCAGACGTCATATGCGGACAAACACGACGTCACTCGACAGACAGACAGACAGACATAACCCACAAACAACTTATTTTTATATATATTTATTCATATTTTTTTAGTTTTCTTTTTCTCTTTTATTTTTCAGTTTTTTCCTTTTTTTTCTTTTTTTTTCTTTTTTAGTTTTTAGTTTTTTTTAGTTTTTTACCTTTTTTTTAGTTTTTTTTAGTTTTTTTAGTTTTTTAGCTTTTTTAGTTTTTTTATTAGTTTTTATTTTTTTGTAGTTTTTGCCTTTTTTTATTTTTTTCAGTTTTTTTTTAGTTATTATATTTTTACCTTTTTTTAGTTTTTTTTAGTTTTTTAGCTTTTTTAGTTTTTTTGACTAAAAAAACTAAAAACTAAAAAAAAACTAAAAAAAAAGGAAAAAACCGAAAAATAAGCTAAAATAAAGGTAAAAACCAATAAAAAACTAAAAAAAAAACTGAAAAAACTAAAAAAAGGCAAAAACTACAAAAAAAACTAAAAACTAATAAAAAAAGTAAAAAAGCTAAAAAACTAAAAAAACTAAAAAAACTAAAAAAAGGTAAAAAACTAAAAAAAAATAAAAAAAAAAAAAAACTAAAAAAAGGAAAAAACTGAAAAATAAGCTAAAATAAAGGTAAAAACCAATAAAAAACTAAAAAGAAAAAAGGAAAAAACTAAAAAAAATTTTCATCTAAAAAACTAAAAAAAACTAAAAAAGGTAAAAACTAAAAGAACTAAAAAAGAAAAAAATAAATGACGACACTCAAAGAGAAAGCGACCAGGACAAAAGGAATGTTCGATTAGCAATCAACAAAGCACCGGGACACAGGGAGTATAAATGACGACCAGGACATAAGTAAAAAAAAAAAACTATCTATATATATAAAAATAAGTTGTCTGTGGATCTGTGGATCGTGGATCAGGTGATGTCACCTGAAAAAACTGGATCAGGTGACGTCAAAACTGAAAAAACTAAAAAAAGGCAAAAACTACAAAAAAAAAACTAAAAACTAATAAAAAAAATAAAAAAGCTAAAAAACTAAAAAAACTAAAAAAAGGCAAAAACTACAAAAAAACTAAAAACTAATAAAAAAGCTAAAAAACTAAAAAAAAAGGCAAAAACTACAAAAAAAACTAAAAACTAATAAAAGAAATAAAAAAGCTAAAAAACTAAAAAAACTAAAAAAACTAAAAAAGGTAAAAAACTAAAAAAACTAAAAACTAAAAAAAAGGAAAAAAACTGAAAAATAAGCTAAAATAAAGGTAAAAACCAATAAAAAACTAAAAAAAAAAACTGAAAAAACTAAAAAAAGGCAAAAAACTACAAAAAAACTAAAAACTAATAAAAAAAGTAAAAAAGCTAAAAAACTAAAAAAACTAAAAAAACTAAAAAAACTAAAAAAAGGTAAAAAACTAAAAAAAATAAAAATAAAAAAAAAACTAAAAAAAAAGGAAAAAACTGAAAAATAAGCTAAAATAAAGGTAAAAACCAATAAAAAACTATAAAGAAAAAAAGGAAAAAACTAAAAAAAATTTCATCTAAAAAACTAAAAAAAACTAAAAAAGGTAAAAACTAAAAGAACTAAAAAAGAAAAAAATAAATGACGACACTCAAAGAGAAAGCGACCAGGACAAAAGGAATGTTCGATTAGCAATCAACAAAGCACCGGGACACAGGGAGTATAAATGACGACCAGGACATAAGTAAAAAAAAAAACTAACAAAACTAAAAAGAAGGTAAAAACTACAAAAAAACTAAAAAGAAAAAAAAACTAAAAACTAATAAAAAAACTAAAAAATCTAAAAATCTAAATAAACTAAAAAAGAAAAAAAAAAGGAAAAAAAAAAAAGGAGAAAAACAAAACTAAAAAACGAATGTATATACAGACCGGTACACCGGGATACAAATGACGACCGGGACACAGGGAATATAAATGACGACCGGGACACAGGGACACAACTACAACGGGGACACCGGGGGAAACAGGGGGATATAAATGACGACCGGGACAAAAAAACTAAAAAGAAAAAAAAACTAAAAACTAATAAAAAAACTAAAAAATCTAAAAATCTAAATAAGCTAAAAAAGAAAAAAAAAGGAAAAAAATAAAGGAGAAAACAAAACTAAAAAACGAATGTATATACAGACCGGGACACCGGGATACAAATGACGACCGGGACACAGGGAATATAAATGACGACCGGGACACAGGGACACAACTACAACGGGGACACCGGGGGAAACGGGGGGATATAAATGACGACCGGGACACCGGGACAGGGAATGGTCGATTAGCAATCACCATCAACAAAGCTCAAGGGCAATCATTAGAATCATGAGGTATAGATCTGAATACAGATTGTTTTCCCATGGACCATTATATGTTGCATGTTCAAGAGTCGGTAAACCTGACAATCTATTTATATGCAAAGACAATGGGACAGCAAAGAATGTTGTATATTCGCAAGTTTTACGTAGTTAAAACCATATATATATATATATATATATATATATATATATATATATATATATATATATATATATATATATATATATATATATATATATATATATCTATCTATATTCACAGGTGGGACATAGGGACACAACTACAATGGCACGTAACTATTATGGCGCGTAACGACTTACGCGCGCGGGGGGGCTTGGGGGGGGGCACGAAGCGCCCCCAACAGCTAGTATATATATATGTTTTTAACTACGTAAAACTTGCGAATATACAACATTCTTCGATATCCCGTTGTCTGTGCATATAAATAGATTGTCAGGTTTACCGACTCTTGAACATGCAACATAAAATTGTCCATGGGAAAAACAATCCGTATTCAGATCTATACCTGATTATTCTAATAATTGTCCTTGAGCTTTGTTGATGGTGATTGCTAATCGAACATTCCCTGTGTCCCCGTCGTAATTTATATATCCCTCTGTGCCCCCAGCATCCCCCTGGTAGTTGTGTCCCTGCGTCCCGGTCGTCATTTATATTCCCAGTATCCCGGTCGTCATTTGTGTCCCAGTGTCCCAGTCTATAATTTCTCTTTGAGCGCCCCAGTCGTCATTTATATTCCCGGTTTCCCGGTCGTCATTTGTGTCCCGGTGTCCCAGTCTGAAATTTATCTTTGAGTGTCCCATTCGTCATTTATATCTCCCGGTCATTATTTGTTTCCCAGTGTCCCAGTCTGTAATTTCTCTTTCAGTGTCCCGGTCGTCATTTATATTCCCTGTGTCCCGGTTTTTAGTTTTCTTTTTCTCCTTTATTTTTCAGTTTTTTCCTTTTTTTAGTTTTTTTTCTTTTTCAGTTTTTAGTTTTTTTAGTTTTTTTTATTAGTTTTTTGTTTTTTTTTCTTTTTAGTTTTTTTGGTAGTTTTTACTTTTTTTAGTTTTTTCTAGTTTTTTTTTTCTTTTTTTCTTTTTAGTTTTTTACCTTTTTTTAGTTTTTTTTTAGTTTTTTAGCTTTTTAGTTTTATTAGCCTTTTCTTTTTAGTTTTTTTGGTAGTTTTTACCTTTTTTTGTTTTTTTCTTCTTTTGTATTAATGCTAAGGCCAAGGTTCGAACCTGGAACCTCTCAGACCTGGAACCTGGAACATAACGCTTTACCAACTCAGCTACTTCGGCTTGAATACATTCGTTTTTGAATTGATATATGATGAAATAATTCAGACGTCATATAATGACGTCACTCGGCACGCTTTCTTTTCTTACTTTCCCTATCAGCCGTAAGTTTTTTGACATAGACTCTTTGAGCAGCTTCCTCGGTTGTTGCCATTGTAGGTTCTTCAGTCATTTTACAATTAAAAATTTTTCCATCCACGATCTTCTTACAATTAAAAACTTGTCTTTGAACGATTTTCTTAAATACTTTTAATGACGTCATCGTCATAACAAACATGATGACAACTAACTTCATGACGACATGATGACATGACATCACTCGACAGACATAACCCACAAACAACTTATTTATATGTATATATATATATATATATATATATATATATATATATATATATATATATATATATATATATATTGGACAAAAGCCAATTTGTAGTGCAAAGAGCGAGTGTTGAGGTGGTGGCAGCTCCCAAGTCATATATTGAAAAATTGTTGGTTTTTAGTTTTCATGATGCTCTTTACTTTTGCTTGAAAAAACGTCCTTTTTGTTTCTTCAAAAATGACTACGTTTCATTCCATATTCTTTAATTTAATTAAATCTCAATATCATTTTTAACTATCCAAGTATTCTACCCTTAATTTAAAACTTGAGGGTTGCCATACCTTTAGACAAATTTCTATTGAACTCAAATATGAAATTTGGCGTCGTATGTTTGCAGAATCTGCAAAATGAATACGTGCTTCATTAATTGCATTGATGCCGTCTACGATCTATAAATGATTTCTGTAGAGAACTTGCGTAGAATTTTTTTTTACACAACAGTATGTTTTATAGCAGTTAATTTTGACCGAATAATAATAACAATTTATATCACAACTTCCTATTACTTTGTCAATAAATATAACAGTTGACATCATCAAAACCCCTAAACTGTGTTGCAATAGCCATGGAAACTCAATGATTCGGCTGAAAGAACAAAGCTAACCAAAAAACTTGAGATCTCCATATTTACTTTGTAAACAATTTTTCTATGGATCATGTCTTGGATTTGCCCATGCTTTTGCACTGTTGTCTCTACTGTAAGGTATATTTACATTCCTTGAATAGTATAAAGGGAACAAGAAAGTTAAAATAATATTAGTCTGTAAGTCGAAGTGATAATGAAATTTATTCTACTCATTTTAGTTGCTTCATTAGCTGCTACTATTGGTAAGTATATTCTTTGATGATTAAGTAGTTTTTCTTGCAAACGTTGGGCTCATAGATTTCAGCTAAATTTTTATGGTCCCTGACCATGGGTGCCCTTGTAGGAGCAACTCAGTAAAGGGCAAGCCCTATACATTTTAACAGAAAAATGAAGAATAGACATTAAAAAGAGCTTCCCACTGAGAAAAAATTCCTTTAAGTGCTAATTCAGGAATGGTAACTATTAGTTTAATAACGTTTATATTTTAATAACAAAAACCTTATTAAAAAAATGTGTAGTTGATGGGAATTTCAGTAAATAGCTTGAAATCCCTTTAGAATCCCGCGGTATTGTAATAGAAAATTCCCCATTGAAATTCCTGCGATCATGCTTGGCGGATGATTCATATGGTCAGCCAAAACCTGAATAAATTACTATTCTATAAAGGCTCCCTCCTCTACTTCAGACAACCTTTTTAACGTGAACTATCTCAGTTTCCACTGTGATTTGCCATTAGACTTGGGTACAAAAATTAAGAACATTAAAAAATTCAGTGCTTGTCCACTTGGCATTGCGATTTAACAAATTTAAGCATTTGCTGACCATCTTCCAAATCCTTTGTGCTTAATTTTTTTTTTTTTTTTAATTACCTCTACTGATGAATTCTCAAGCTGTTTGGAGTGAGGTTTTATTGCTCCCGTGAAAAAGGAACGCAACAGACAAGAATTCTATCGTTTTCAACTCGCTAGACTTACTTCAATGTTCTCTAAATTATATAGAAACCTTGGCTTGGGTATGATTTGGAAAACAACCAGAAAGTAAATAAAAAAAGAGCTTTTTGACTGAAAGTAAGGAACATATTTGAAACCTATTTTAACAGAATATTCCTTGTATGAAGGGGGCTGTCTGCTCTTTAGCTCCCTGCTCTTTATTGTGAAATTTGGCCTGGTTCCGAATTTTAAGAAAATATACAATTGGGAAAAAAAAAGATTTTTCAAAGCAATAATAGACTTTTGTTCAAAGAACAACTCCCCTTATGTACAGAGTAAGTTATATTTATTTTAAGTTCTAAACTTGTTCCTTACGTTAGTTGAAAAATAAATTCTATTTGTTTATTTACATTTCATGGAACTGTAAAGTTTTATGAATAAATACTTTTGGTAGTGCAGAAGAAACTATCGATATTTCAGTAATGTCTGTTTAGATGTTGACGGATAATCAAATAATTTGTGGTAGTGAACTGTAAGTAAGGAGCGACCCGGCTCAATAGTAACAGAAACTCTGAAAAACAGAATTTTCATACCAATAGATACATCAAAAGAATTGGCTTTATATGTAAAAGAATTGGCTTAATACATACGTTTCATTAAGTTTAGTCTTATCCATCATAAGGTACGAGCCAGAGAAAATTTGTGTGATTTTCGAAAAAAGGAGGAAAGACCACATAGAAGTCATAGAATTTTAATGAAAAACACGCCATCATATTTGTTGTATCAAAGAAACCTACTGCAGAAGTTTCAAGTTCATATCTGCAAAAATCTGGAATTTTGTAATTTTTGCCAGAAGAAAGATCACGGATGTGTATTTATTTGTTTTTAGCCCAGGGGTGATCGTATCGACCCAGTGGGCCTAGACCGTTGGGAGATGGTTTGTTTTAGTTCTAATGCCCTCTTCGAGTGACCAAAAATTAAAGGGCAACTAAACCCCCTCCCACGCCATTTTCCCCAAAATCGTCCGATCAAAATGTTATTATAGTCTTTTCAGCATAGTTGAAAGGCCCAACAACTATGTCTTTGGAAATATAATGACCCCCTAAAGTCCCTGGGGAAAATTTTTTAAGTTATAAAATTTTCCCATTGTTTTTTTTATTGTGAAGTATACATTTATTTTTCAGGGGGAGGGGAAGACTAATTTTGCAGGGAGAGGGAAGTTTCCAGGGGGTGAACTATTCATGAGAATTTTACATTTACCAGAATTCCTATACGAAATGTCTTTATATGTCTTGCTATCTCTATACCAATTCAATTTTACGCGTGAGGATGTAAAGAGTAATTGTCTGAGATAAAATTTTCACCGGAATTGAATTGCCCAGAGGATATTTCTTTGAGGAGGGGGATTTTTCCGTAGAAGTGGAGCCAGGTATTCATGCGTTATTAAAGAAAAAAAAAAAAAAGAGTTTCTTCAATTGAAACTATTGAGTAAAATTAAAACTTAAAACAAACAGAAATTATTATGCATATGAGGGGGAGGGGTTGCCCCCTTCTGAACTCTTCGCTCTTTACACTAAAGTTTAAATTTTGTTCGAATTCCTTAAAAACAACACAAGAAACACAAGGGTCGTTTAATTAGAACAATATGTATTTTTTTTTAAAGTGCCAAAAAACTGTAGTGTGAAGAGCGAAGTGCTGAGGAGGGGGAAATTCCCCTCATATACGTAATAATTTTTGTTTTTTTAAGTTTTAATGTTGCTCTTTATTTTCAGTTGAAAAAACAATAGCCTACTTAAAATACTAAGAAATAAATTCCCTGAATTCAGTTCTCTTGAGCAATGGCGAAGCGTTGGACGGATATTTTTTAACAACATCGACAGTTTTGAACTTGGTTATCAAACACAGAAATATTTAATACCTTCAAACTCACTGTTTATATAAAGTAACGCATAATTTAGGTAGTTTGTTCAAAGTAAAACATTAAAACTAAGATAAAAAAATCAGATAAAAACTTTTAGGTCAATATTTTTACTTTAATTTTGAATACCAAAAACCAATGTATTTGACACCTTTATACTTCATAACTGTAAAAAATTAAACCTTTTTCAAAGTGATAATTAAATAAATACAATCACTCCTGGAAAAAATGATAATGAAACACAAAAAAATTGTCTGTTGAGGGGAAAAATACAGGAATTCCCAGCTTTCCACATTTCAGATTGTAGTGGCTTCATTTATAAGCTCATGAGTACTCTTGCAATGCAAGCAAAAGTCGACGGCATTTTTTCTACCGAAGTTGCCACTTATTAAGTTGTTTTCCTTGTATTTTCTATAGTTATACAAACTTTCTTGTGTACCAATAATTGCACTAATTACTAATAAACAGATATATGTTTAGGATCACCATAAAAACCTGATTCTTTGATTAAATGTTATCAATAGTTAGGCGTTTATGTTTTCATCACTGACAAGGATCGTTATTTCCTTACTATTCATTACTATGAGGAATTTGAATTTCTTTGTTACTCCAACGAAATCAAATAGGGAAATGTTTGTGGAAAATTCGAAAGTGGTCACTCAGTCACAAATTCGAACTTTTTTTCCCTTATTAGTGGTCAAAATCTATTGGCAGGCAGCCAAAAATGGGCAATACAATTTTTTTCTCTGTTTTTTCCTATTCCGCTCTCTTTCTTTTGGTTTCCTTAAATTACTTTATAGTACCAAATTTCCAGGGGGGCATGGCCACCCTGCCCCCCCAGAGGCACCATTTGGGGGGGGGGGGGGTCAGGGGTGGGCAAATGCCCACCCCAGATTTTCCAGGGGGGCCAAGCTTCCATCACAAAGGACCTTTTTCCGGCCAGAATTATCCATTATGTCCAACATAATCCATTCTGTTCAAATGATTTGAACTAACTGCACGCCTATTAGCCAAAGAGCGTAATTACCTGACGACCCTTGGGGTAATTACGCTATTTGCTATTAATAATTGTAAACTTTGAAAGTAGGTTAAATTCATAATAATAGTTTCATAATAAAAGTTCTGTCAAATGCCCCATGCCCACCCCAAGATTTGGACCAAATGGTGCCTCTGCCCCCCTCCCCTGAGGACGCCCTTGAGACAAAATATTTAAACAAATATACATTATTATATATGTAGACACTTGTTTCTGTTTAGTTTATTTGGAATGTTCCACGAGTCTTCTGCTTTTGGCTAAACTTTGCAGACTTTCTTGAAAAAGCTAAACAAAGTTCAACTTTTTTCTTACGGCACAAAGTTAACAAAGTTGTGTGGGGAAACAGTTAATTGATTTTGTGGCCACCTTTAATGTCGTTGTTGGAGCCCCCAATAAGGATGACAGTCAACCTTTCAGAGTTAACAATATTAACAATTAATTTACTTCAGATCTTTACTTACATACTTTTTAATTTTGATAATTGTTTCTGGCTGTTTAATTGCTTCTTTTTGTGTGTGTGCATATTCTTTTAATATAAAGTGCAGATTGGGCATCAGGCCCTATGATAACTATTATTCAGAATTAAAAATCTTATCTCAGCCCCCTGGTGTACAGAACAATTTCTGATGATCTAAAGTTTTCATGTCACTCTTTACGAAAGTAAAACAGTTCAAAATAGGGATGATACCTTTTTTATTGACAGTGAATAGATATAAAATTATTTAACTGGATATTTTGAACACGTATACAGTGTTCATCATCAGCAGTAAAACTAAAAGACATGAATAAAAATAAACAAAATTTACACCTAATAAACTAATTACATATACTTTATTACTCTTTACTATCCTTTGGAATATACTTGTTTTCCCATATTTAATGGCAGTAAAGAGCGATGTTAGAACTAAGAACGGACAAGAATTATCTTGTATATGAGAAGTCCACTCCCACTCGTTATGTTAGGCTTTACTCCATCAATTCGAAAATGCAAGCGAAATATGAAATATGATTAATACTTGCAGTCGTTTGTTGCCTACATTTCTTGCACATTGAAACGCTTTCGCTTAAAGGTAATGAACTCGGCACTGGATTTCACAATTCCTACTGGCCATGCTAATATCCTTTTCATGACCCTTTCAGCCCAAAAGCGCAATGGCAGGGGGGGGGGCAGCCATTCTTTACTTTCACACACCCTTCTGCTCCATCACACACCCTTATGTTTTTTTTCAAGTACCTATTTAGAGCTGGGTTGACTCTGGCTGGGCTTACAGAGCTACGCCGCTGATCCGTGTTCGAAGCCAAATAACCAGTGACACCAGGAGTCGAGCCCCTGTCCTCACGGACAAAGGGTTATAAGTTTAGCGTTCTAACCACCTTGGCTTGTCTTTCACTTAAGGACTGGTTCAAAATTAACATAAAAGGGAAAGAGTTGTGGAGGTAGCTGTATCACCTATATAGAAGATACTTTATGTTAGCTTGGGGATTTTAGTGTCAGTTTACGCTTTCAATAGACAAAAAAATGTCTTTTTTTTATAATTTAATGTCGTTTTAAAAAGTCTCTCTTTTCAGCAAGACCAGAATCAGCTAGAGACAAAAGGGAGGCTACTGATGTACAGAAGTCGGAAGTCAGTGGTGAAGAAATAAAGGCTGCTACGGCACAGTCAGACAATGATTATACCCACATAAGAATTAGGCGTCAGAGACCTTTTTATGGTAAAGGTAAAAAAAAAGGTAAGAGATACGGGACTAGACCCTTAAGGTCCAAACCAGCGGTGTTGATTTCTTTCTCAAGGCCCTTCAGCCAGGAAGTGTAACGGAGGGACGGAATGCAATGGGGGATGGGTAAATATGTCTTTTGGTAAATGTCTCATTACAATAATAAAACTACTCACTCAGTCATGTTGCAGAAATTTGTATATATGACAAAATAAAGAAATTTGATTACTCTGAATATAAACCTTACTTTTGATTAGCAAATTCACAACAATAAGAATTACATATTTAAAATTAGCATACAAAAAAAATTATTTGTTTTTTTTAATGTCGGGTTAGACCAAATTTGGGCGATAGATCTATTTTTAAAAGTAAGTCATTAACGATAATTTCATGCAGTGGGTCTCAATAACAGAATAACGAATACAAATAAAATGAAAACTCCCCCCCCCCATAAATTTGCAAAATTCTTATTTGTTTTTCTTACAAGAAAATAAAATAAAAATACACCACCCACTAGAATTTAATTATGTCTGATTTTTTTAGGACATTTTGTTGTGTAAATTGTTATATTGATTTTTTTATTGAATATTGAATTTATATTGAATTTAAAAAAAAATTCCGAAAAGGAATTTTTCTAAAGAAAAGTAATGGCCATACTAAACTTAAGATCAGAAGAAAAAGAAACATACCATTAGAATAAATGAAACCCAAAACAAACAAATATGAAATAAATAATCATAGCAAAAAACATACAGCAGGTACTAATGTTAATAAATAAATATTTCTCAAAACGAGTAAAGCTAAAGTTGAACATGCAAATCAAGCTTAAAATGAACAAAAATATTTTGTTTGAGGCATAAATTGAGGCATAAATGAAACCCGAAACGATCCAAAATTAAAATGAACAATCAGAGCAAATAAACAGATAATAGTTACTAATACAAATGAGTAAATAAATCTTAAAATAAACTTAAATTGAATATGCAAATTCAGTTTGAACCGAAAAATACCTCTCCAAAGAAGAGTTTAGGTTTGGCCTCCTTCTTTCACTGTAAAAGTCTAAAGCCTGCTGCGTCATTGGCGATCTATTGAAAACTATACTAGTCTTGAACAGTCTTGAAAAGTACAAATAAAATCAAACTAAATATTTTGATATATAATGAATTATAATTTTGAAAGATCATCAGTTCAAGATTTTATCTCGTTGTAATTTTATTTTCCTTTTCAATGCTGCAATAACCGAAAAAGAAAATATTTTACAGTGAAAGACCCAAACTCTTCTTTGTAGAGATTTTAGTTCGTTCCAAGCGGGATTTGCATATTCAGTCTAAGTTTCACTCGTTTTAAAATTTGTTTACTCATTTATGTTAATAACTATTGTTTGTTTGTTTGCTATGATTGTTTTGTTAATTTCTGTTTGTTTTAGGTTTCATTTATGCCTCAATAGCAAAATAAACTTTACTCGTTTTGAGATTTATTTCTTTATTTATATTAGTACCTGTTGTATGTTTTTTTGCTATGATTGTTTAATTTCTGTTCGTTTTGGGTTTCATTTATTCTTTAACAGTAATTTCTGGTTGTTTCGATTTTTTATTTATTGTAGGTTTGTATTTCTTCTGATCTTAAGTTTAATATCGCCTTTACTTTTCTTTACAAGACTTCTTTTTCGGAAAGTTTTTTTTTTTTTAAACTAATTTCTGTTCATTTTTGGTTGCCAAAGTGTCAAGTTTTTCAAAATCCTTATTTCAAAATATTTTTTATTCTAAAATAAATTAACAGTTTGGGTAAGAGCAAATAAATTGAACTAAATATTTTATATATAATGATATTTATTCCTGAAAGCTCACCAGCTCAAAATTTTGTTTCCCTCAGGCTGCATTTAAAGCTTTGACACCTCTAGGCCCGAGCAATTTTGCGGCTCCATTTCTTACAATATTTTTGGGGGAAATCCCCAAAACTTCGGAAATAGTGAAAGCCGCAGGAACTAGTGGGCCTATTGGTAAATTCTGGTCTGGTTTCACTGCAATTTTCTTTTTATTTTCAATGTTGCAATAAGAACAACAGGAAATATTTGTAATGTAATTCCTTTTAGTAAAGTACCAAATACACAGTAGGCCTTTACTTTTACCGTTAGAGAAACGGACAGTAACCATAATCTTTTTTGTAGTGAAGACACCATTCAGTAGAAGCACATAACCCCTAATTCCTGAAAAGGACCGTAGTCTAACAAACAAATCTTAATCCAATTCTCACTTGTGTTTGAATTATGTTATCCCAATTATTATAATAAAAAAATGTAAACTAATTTTGCAGAACTTTGTCGCCACTTAAGTAAGAGAATGATAATTTTAAGTAAAAGAATTCATTATCAAACAGTTCGTGGTAACGAACTGTAGTAAGGAGCGACCCGGCTCAATAGAAACCAAAACTCTAAAAAAATGGAATTTTGATACAAATAGCTACATCAAAAGAATCGCACTTTAATGCTGATTTTATATATATAAGTTTCATCAAGTTTAGTCTTACGCACCAAAAGTTACGAGCCTGAGAAAATTTGTGTTATTTTAGAAAATAGAGGGAAACACCCCCTAAAAGTCAAAGAATCTTAACGAAAATTACACCATCAGATTCAGCGTATCAGAGAACCCTACTGTAGAAGTTTCTAGCTCCTATCTACAAAAATGTGGAATTTTGTATTTTTTGCCAGAAGGCAGATCACGGATGCGTGTTTATTTGTTTGTTTTTTTTTTCTTTTTGTCTTTTTCCCAGGGGCGATCGTATCGACCCAGTTGTCCTAGAATGTTGCAAGAGGGCTCATTCTAACGGAAATGAAAAGTTCTAGTGCCCTTTTTAAGTGACCAAAAAAATTGGAGGTTACCTAGGCCCCCTCCCATGCTAATTATTTTCCCAAAGTAAACGGATCAAAATTCTGATATAGCCATTTTATTCAGCGTAGTCTAAACATCTTATAACTATGTCTTTGGGGACGACTTACTCCTCAACAGTCCCCGTGGGAGAGGCTACAAGTTACAAACTTTGACCAGTGCTTACATATAGTAATGGTTATTGGGAAGTGTACAGGTGTTTTCAGGAGGATTTTTTGGTTGGGGGGAGGGGTTGAAAAGAGGGGATATACCTGGGGGAACTTTCCATCGAGAAATTTGTCATGGGGGAAGAAAATTTCCATGAAGGGAGCGCAGGATTTAATAGCATTATAAAAAAAAAAAACAATGAAAAAATAAATATGAAAAAAAAATTTTCAGTTGGAAGTAAGGAGCAACATTAAAACTTAAAACGAACAGAAATTATTACCCATATGAGGGGCTCACCTCCTCCTAATACCTCGCTCTTTACGCTAAAGTATTTTTAGTAATGTCAATTATTTATTCTACGGCATTTGTGATCCAGGGGTCATTCTTAATGAATTGGGCCAAAATTTAAGATTTAGTGTAAAGAGAGAGGTACTGACGAGGGGGCATACCCTCTCATATGTGTAATAAAAACATGAGAATAAAAAATTCTTTACGTAAGCTAGTTTATAAGTTACGTATATCTTTTACTAATAAAAAGATTCGTAAAAAATTAAAAGTTCTAGTTGCCTTTTTTATTAACCAAAAAATTGGAGGGCAACTAGGCTTCCTCCCCCGCTCTTTTTTCTCAAAATCATTCGATCAAAATTATGAGAAAGCCATTTAGCCAAAAAAAAAAAAAAATGCAAATTTTGTTTTAATTATTTCTCTGCGGAGAGCCAAAATCGAAACATGCATTGATTCAAAAACGTTAAGATATTCTCTGCGGAGAGCCAAAATCGAAACTTGCATTGATTCAAAAACGTTCAGAAATTAAATAAAAAAAACAAGTTTTTTCAACTGAAAGTAAGGAGTGACATTAAAACTTAAAACGAACAGAAATTACTTCGTATATGAAAGGGGCTTCTTCCTCATCAACGCCCCGCTCTTTACGCTAAAGTTTTTTACTGTTTTAAAAAGAAGAGTTGAGAGAAAGAGTCAAACTATAGCGTAAAGAGCGGGGCGTTGATGAGGAAGCATCCCCTTTCATATACGAAGTAATTTCTGTTCGTTTTAAGTTTTAATGTCGCTCCTTACATTCAGTTGAAAAAACTTGTTTTTTTATTTAATTTAAGTAAAAGAATGATACTTTTGCCGTTTGGGAAATAGGCAGTATCCATGCTCTTGTTTTTAGTGAAGACACCATTCATTAGAAGTACATAACCCTAATTCTTCCTGAAAGAACTATGAAAAAACTTTCGGAAAGTTTTTTTTAATTAATTTTTGTTTGTTTTTTGATTGAAAACATATTCAAGTTTTTAAAAACTCTTTATTTCAAAATAAGATTTTTTTTCAACATCAAACTTTCATTAAAGTGTCAAAACTAGTACCAAAATTACAATATCAAAGTATCAAAGTAAAGAAAGAATCAAATTTAACAAAGTATCAAAGTAATAATTAGCAACTTACACAACTTACCTCCCTTGAACCGTAAATCGAAGTTACCACGTAAATCACTAAATCCAAGCATAAAATATCAAAGTAAACAATAATTAAGTTCCATAACTCAGAGTCATTTCCCGTGGCTGGGGGAGGATCAACCCCAGAGGCATAGTTATTTGGCCTTTGAATTATTTTGAACAAAATGGCTATCTCCAAATTTTGACCGGATGACCTTTGGGAAAGTGGGGCGTGGGCTAGTCGGCCATTGATCACTTTTGACTCTTAAATTGCCCTTAAATCTCTTAAGCTGCCCTTAAATATCTTTTGACTCTTAAAAGACGAACTAAAATTATCAATTTACAATCAAATAAGCCCTCTCTCTCTAAAGTTTATACGAGCATTCCTTCCATAAAACAATTTATGCCCCCAAGGCATAACTTACAGTGACCGCCTCCCTGGGATGGGGGGTTGGGGAGGTCGGTGTGTCAACCCCATAGTTTTTATCCGACTTTTCAACTATTTTTTAACAAATGGCAATCTCAAAATTTTAATCTGATGCATTTGGAGAAAAATGAGATGGGGGGAGGGCTAGTTGCCCTCCAATCTCTTTTGACTCTTAAAATATGAACTAAAACTTTCACTTTTCAAACAAATGAGCTCTCTCTCTGAGGCTTATACGAGTATCTCTTCCATAAGAAGCACATATGCCTCCAGGGCATAACGTACAATGACTGCCACGGGACCTGGAGGGATGTGTCTAAACAAGAGTTTTTGTTATCTGATTTTTCTACTGATTTTAACAAAATTACTATCTCAAAATTTTTATCTGATGCATTTGGGGGAAAAAAGTGTGGGTTAGGGGGTTATTTGCCCTCCAATCTCTTTTGAATCTTAAAAATTGAACTAGAACTTTCACTTTCCAATCAAATTAGCCTTCTATGTTCTTCTTCGAGGTTATACGAGCATTTCTTCCATAAGAACCATATATACCCCCAGGACACAACTTACAACACCTGCTCCAGCCCCCTGGGAGGTTGTCTGGACACCAGATTTTTTTTATGTAACATTTTAACTATTTTCAACAAAATGGCTATCTTTTGACTCTTAAAAAGTGAACAAGAACCTTCACTTTACAAAAAAATTAGCCCACTTTAAAGTTCATTCGAGCCCTTCAACAAGATCCATATATGCCCCCAAGGCATGACGAACAACGCCTTCCCAAAAGCCATGGGGGGGGGGTTGTATCGTCACTGGAAATTTTGTTATCTAGCCTTTGAACTGTTTTAGACCAAATGGCTATCACAAAACTTTTATCTGATGCATTTGGGGAGAAAGGGGGGGGGGCTATCTATACTCTGATCAGTTTTGACTCTTTAAAGGGAACTACAACTTTCAACATCCATTAAAATGAGCGCTTTCTGAATTTTATACGAGTATCCATTTCTTAAGAATCCTATTTGCCTCTGGGGCATAACTTAACACGTCTGCTCTAAGGCCTTGGGGGTTTTGTCAACACTGAGCTTTTGTTATCTGACCTTTGAAATATTTCTAACAAAATGTCTACCTTAAAATTTTTATATGATGCATATGAAGAAAATGATATAGTGGGGGGGGGCTAACTGCCCTCCAATCACTTTTGACTCTTAAAAATTGAACTAGAGCTTTGAATTTCCAATCAAATGAGCCCTCTATGAAGTTTATATGAGCATCCCTTCCATTAGAGCCACATATGCCCCTATTGGAACGCCTGCCCTTGGGCCTTGGAGGGTTGTAACGACACCGTAGTTTTTCTTATCTTACCTTTGAACTATTTTTAACAAAATGGCAATTTCAAAATTCTTGTTCAACGGGTTTGATGAAATATGCGTGGGGGGGGCAAGATGCACTCCAATTTCTTTTGACTCTTGAAAACTGAACTAGAACTTTCAATTTCTAGAACTGGATGTCTCAAAGTTCTTATCGGATGTATTTGGGAAAAAGAGGCTAGAGGACGGGGTCAGTTGCCCACGAATCACTTCTGACTTTAAATAAGTGAACTAGAACTTTTAATTTCCAATCAAATGAGCCGTCTCTGAAGTTTATACGAGCATCCCTTCTATAAGAACGATATTTGCCCCCAGTTCATATCTTACAACGCCTGCCCCCAGGCCCTGGGGGGTTTTGCCGACCCTGGAGTTTTTGCTATGTGATTTTGAACTATTTTTATCAAAATGACTACCCTAAAATGCTTATCAGATGTATTTGGGGAAAATGGTGTGGGCGAGGGGGGAGCTAGTTTTCCTCTGATCACTTTTGACTCTTAAAAGAGCACTAGAACTCTTGATTTCTTGTCGAATAAGCCCCTTTTAAAGTTGATACTACAACCCCTTCCATATGAAGCGTCTCATATGGAGCTTTTATCGACTAAAAACTCATATTTTTTACTTTTCTAGTTCCTGGGAACACAAAATATAATATAACAGAAAAAAAGAAACCCGAACAAGGGCCGAAAAAATTGATTTTACCGGCTTGAACACTACAGTCCTAAACAACTGGCGTAAGAAATCTTATACATAGAAGAGAGCACCTGAAAACATGACTAAGAAATGGACAAAGAGCTTTTATCTCGAAACTCATATTTTTTAAAATCCTGGGAATGCAGCACACAAAATACAATACAATGAAAAAATTGAAACCCGAACGCAGGCCAAAAAAATAGCTTTTTACCGGCTTGAACACTACATTCCCTAACAGGCAACTACAGGCAAAGTGCCTACTACAGGCAACTGGCCTAAGAAATCTTATACATAGAAGAGAGACCCTGAAAACAGGACTGCAAAATGGACCGAAGAGGTTTTATCGACTTGAAACTCATATTTATTAAGTTCCTGGGAAGGCAATACACAAAATACAATGCATTGAAATAATGAAACCCGAACACGGGACGAAAAATTTGCGTTGTACCGACTTGGACATTATAGTACTAAACAACTTGCCTAAGAAATTGCTAATGTGAAAAAGATTTAGTTTGGAGGCATGAGCCCCTGTAAATGAGGCTAAAAATATGCTCGGAATACATAAGATCCAATCAGCTTGAAATTTGAATGGATTGGTCTCTGGGCCAATAGAACCTTTTTTATTTTTGGAGAGAGTGAGAATAGTTGCACTTCGATCAAATCAAGCAATTAAATTTCATAGACACTGATTTAAACTCATTCTGTCAAATTTTAAACTCATTAGTCAATAGACGTAAGACACCCTAATTAGAAAATAAAACGGCTTAATAGATACCCTAGAAAAAAAAATTGAGAGCCCAAAAGTACAAGAGAAAAAAAAATCCAGAAAAAAGGGGTAAAAAAACCTCCAAAAATTATTATTGTTTTTAAAGGTTGGTACCCTGCATCCTTAAATCCCTGGGTGAAGTAGAGCGTTTTGTAAAAAGTGCGTTTTAAGCTGGGATATGATCTTCCCAAAAATGGGACAAAAGTATTCCAGCCCATAAGTATTGGAAATAGTTGTAGGACAAGGGTTTCTAAAGAAAGAATAAGCATTAAGTTAACGTTCAGGGAAAAAAATTACTGAGGACCACCTGCTTTCCGATTAGCCCTAGACAGTTCAAAGAATAGGAAAAACTTTGGCATACTGTCATTCTTCATCCGTAGAATGTGCCCTAACCATCTCGGCCTTTCCCTCATTACAGACCTCGAAAACGGGAGTGAACCATTTTTTTCGCTGTTTTAAATACAGCCAGTCAGTTGGGTACCCAAAGCAATCCGTAAATAATCTCTCAATTTCTCTAGAATGAAAAATGTAATTTGAGGCTATTGAAATAAATCATAAATAATAATACTATCCATATGCATTTTTGCAAAAGCACTTCCTTTGCGGTTCTTCTTCGCTTGTTATTTTTACTTTTCTTATATTCTGTCCAATTATAATATTTATAATTTTTCAAAAATACTGACACAAAACGACTGTTTTCTCTTATGCTTTCTTTTTTTTCAGAAAAGAAGAATGGAAAGAAGAAGAATAATAGGCCTCAAACTAACAGGCCAACAAACAGTCGGCCACAACGGCCACCTCAGGGGAATAATGGCTACGGACAAGGAAATTATGGCTATAACGGCAATAGTAACGGACAAGGAAATTATGGCTATAACGGCAATAGTAATGGAAGTCCATCCTATGGATATAATAATGGAGGTCGGCCAGGCTACACATATGGTCGGTAGCCTTCAATTTCTGATTTGATGTTTTGAATTTTCAGTAAAAATTTGAAATATGTATTCCAACTTGACTTATATCTTTTTTTCAATAAAAGAACATGAATTTATATCAATCTTGGAAAGTATCTGTCTTGTATGTCTGATAAAGAAAGTCTACTAATTGTTTTATTTTTGTTTTCGTCTGATTATATTTTATATTGTGTCATCTTTAACCAGTGGTAGGTGATCTTTTAATTTTTTTTATCTAAAACAAAATAGTAGTTAACGTTTATTGTATTGTTATCTTGTAACTTTGTAGTTATAATTCTTAACTATTATTAATTTAATTCTCCAGTATTTTTCTTAATATTGAGCAGATTAAGCGAACCAAATAATTTTTGCTGATATGGTTGTCTCTATTTCTTACATTAAAAATTTTCAGTAAATCACATGAAACATACATCTTTGGTAATCTTTGTTTTGCATTGTAGAACTAACAATGTTTCACATGCACGATCAAGCCATCAATCACGAATCAATCAAGCCATCAATCACGAACCATCAACTGCACGATCAATTATTACCAGTATACTTTTACCCGCTTGAATTTTACATCAAAAGAAGTTCATAACATCGAGCAGGTCTTTGAAATAATGCAATCTTTATGTTGGTCTCATAAATTGACTTGCATGTTGTGCCAGGTATGAAATTTCTGAAACCCTCTAAAGCTATACTAAGTTTTGTAGATGGGGTGAAGCCCATATTCTATAAGATAGAGTAAGAGACGGGGTGATTTTTCTATCTTGTGCCCATTATTAAAAAAAAACTAACTTTTTCTACGTTTTTTTTCTGCAAACGAATACTTGATCGAGTTATGCTTTTCCGTTAATCGCAGGATGTAGGAACTAATGATAAGGCAGAGTATCTGCAGAGAATAAATCAAAAAGTTATAGCACCTTAAGGGGGTTATTTTTGACAATCTGTGTCTTAGGGCAAAAAAGGTTATGAAAACAAACAGTGAAGCTAGCTTTTAAGACCGGCTGATGAAATTATACCTGCTGCTCACAAATAAACAGTGGAAAAGGAAGTTATTTAAAATTTGACAACACTTCTATTTTCAAAATCAATTTTTAAGCATAAGGCAGTGTTAAAACATTAAAAAAAACATTTAAAACATAAAAAAAAATTCTGCGTTTTTTCTGCAAAAGAATAAATGATCAAATTATGCTTTTCTGTTAATCTTAGGATGTTGGAACAAATGATAACGCAGAGTATCTGCAGAGAATAAATAAAAAAGCTATGGCACCTTAAGGGGGTTATTCGTGACAATCTGTGTCTTAGGGCAAAAAAGGTTATGAAAAACGAACAAAGTGAAGCTACCTTTTAAGACCGGCTGATAAAATTAACCTGCTACTCACAAATAAGCAGTGGAAAAGGAAGTTATTTAAAATTTGACAACACTTCTATTTTCATAATCAATTTTCAAGCATAAGCCAGTGTTAACGATGGGTCTCATTATTTTACCTGGTTTTAAAAAATGATATTTATTTCACAAAATTATTGATAATAAACTGAAGAAAAAGCCAAAACTTAAAGTTTTACTAAAGTCACGTGCGTATTTAAATTTTTCGCCACAAACCACTAGCCAGTAATAGTTACTAGTAGGGGAATTTACTTTCCAAGTTAAGCCAATTTAGTAGCTTTTCGCTAGTTGCAAATGATAGAAGCAAACAATAAATAGTAAAGTCTATTTCACAGTCCAGAGCGTGAAAAATATCTTAATTTGAGTGGAAATACTAGAGAGTGTTGTCTTTTAAGTTGATAATCACAGCTTGATTTTCTCGTATTATGTACTGGAAAGAGTATGAAAACTGTCAAGGACCATATTTTCAGCGGTTACATATAGAAAAATGTTCTAATATTTTTTTTTTCTGCAACGTCTAGTAACTAACTTAAATTTGAAACAATTAAGTTCTTCCTAGACCCTCTTTGGTGCATTGGTCATAAGCAAAACTTGGTAGACATCTTCCAATGTTGTAGTGGCTGAGATATCCTCCCTCTGGGGTCTTATTGATGTATGTGCATGTCGAAGATCACAGTTGTACAAGCACCGGAGTGCATTCTTCGGTCTCTTTCTGAGCTGGTGCCAACATGGTTACTAATGCTCAACCTAGTTTGAGATTTTTTACTTGTCCATCCACCCTTAAAACGTATTTTGTCAAAAAACTAAACAAGAATGTTGAACGTTCTTGATCTAAGTGGAACGTTGGTGTCTCGTTTCGTTTATGTCAAAGTTTGAAATGGGAGCATGGTATTCATTCACTCGTCAGTCTTTTCAAACAGTTCGTGGTAACGAACTGTAGTAAGGAGCGATCCGGCTCATTAGTAACCAAAACTCTAAAAAATTGAATTTTGATTACATCAAAAGAATCGCATTTTATTGCTGATTTTAAATATATAAGCTTCATCAAGTTTAGTCTTAGCCATCAAAAGTTAGGAGCCTGAGAAAATTTGCCTTATTTAGATAAATAGGGGGAAACACCCCCTAAAAGTCACAAGTTCTTAACGAAAATGACACCATCAGATTCAGCGTATCAGAGAACCCTACTGTAGAAGTTTCAAGCTCCTATCTACAAAAATGTGGAATTTTGCATTTTTTGCCAGAAGACAAATCACGGGTGCGTGTTTATTTGTTTGTTTGTTTTTTTGTTTTACATATATAAATTACATATTTACATATATAGTAATGGTTATTGGGAAGTGTACAGACATTTTCATGGGGATTTTTTGGTTTGGGGGGTGGGGTTGATGGGGGAGGGCTTTGTGGGAGGATCTTTCCTTTGAGGAATATGTCATGGGGGAAGAAAAATTCAATGAAAAGGGCGTAGGATTTTCTAGCATTACTATAAAAAAAAAACAATGAAAAAATAAACATGAAAACGTTTTTTCAAATGAAAGTAAGGAATAGCATTGAAATTTAAAACGAACAGAGATTATTACGCATATGAGGGGTTCTAAGTACTTTAGCATAAAGAGCGAGGTATTTAGGAGGAGATAAATACCTCGCTCTTTATGCTAAAATATTATTAGTGATTTCAACTATTTATTCTACGGCCTTTTTTATTCAGGGGTCATTCTTAAAGAATTGGGACAAAACTTACGATTTATTGTAAAGAGCGAGGTATTAACGAGGGTACAAACCTTCTCGTACACATAATAAAAATATAAGAATATAAAAGTTTTTTACGTAAGTTAATTCTTAAGTTACATACATTTTTTACTAATAAAAACGTTCGTTGAAAATTAAAAGTTCTAGTAGCCTTTTTAAGTAGCCGAAAAATTGGAGGGCATCTAGGCCTCCTTCCCCACCCCTTATTTCTCAAAATCGTCTGATCAAAACTAAGAGAAAGCCATTTAGCCAAAAAAAATTAATATACTAATTTCATTTCATTAATTTATGTGCGGAGAGCCAAAATCAAACATGCATTAATTCAATAACGTTCAGAAATTAAATAAAAAAAAAACTAGTTTTTTTAACTGAAAGTAAGGAGCGACATTAAAACTTAAAACGAACAGAAATTACTCCGTATATGAAATGGGTTGTCCCCTCCGCAGTCCCTCGCTCTTTACGCTAAAGTTTGACTCTTTGCCACAATTCTACTTTTTAAAACAATTAAAAAATTTAGCGTAAAGAGCAAGGGACTGCGGAGGGGACAACCCATTTCATATACGGAGTAATTTTTGTTCGTTTTAAGTTTTAATGTCACTCCTTACTTTCAGTTAAAAAAACTAGTTTTTTTTTATTTAATTTCAGGAAAAAAGCGAAAGACGGGACAGTAAAAAAAAAGAGGCAGTATAAAAAAAAAAGTACAGTACCGTCTGTATATGTACTGTCTATACTGTCATGACAGTATTAAAAGAGGAAGATTACTAGTTCATAGAGAGGTTTTTTTTTCTCGATAACTCCCAGCAATTAGTTCCTGTTTAAATGTATTTTAATGGCAAAAATATTGACTTAAGTGTGAACTTACATAATTGGTTTAAACAAGTTAATATCTGCATACAAGGGACTATTAGCACTAGTATTTTTAAATTATGCGAGTTAAACTCTATTTATGTTGACTTATATGTTGACCTATTTATGTCTATTTATGTTTTAGCAAACTATTGCCAATGAAATTCTAGTAACATTCAGGAGAATTCACAATAACAATTTGGAAAATAAGTTAAATAAGACAGTTGACTTTTGAAACTTAAGTGGCGCGTTACACTATTATCAAAAAGAAAGACTTGTGAAGCGAGAATGTGGAACAAAATCATAAAGATCCTTTCATTATGCTATTTTTATCGTGCATGTTATTTTACGCCAAGCACATTCTAAAATAGGTACCAAAACCCCGTTGTTGAACAGTCGGCCTATCGTCATAAAGCTAAACATTGGCTCAGGAAAGGGGCTGAGAGGGAAGGGTAGCCCCACTAACATACGAAAAAAATCATTTGTTTCAACTTTTAATGTCGTCCTTTTTCTTTCATTTCATAAAGAAAAAAACTTTTTTTTTTCTTTATTTAATCTTCATTCGTTCTTAAAAAGAAATAAAAAAAAATACTCCTACGCCCATGGAGTAGGGCTACCATCCCCTCAAAGACGACTCGTTAAATCAGACTTTGATTTTATCCTAGAAATGCCTTGAAAAAAACACCCATGGAGTAGGGCTACCATCCCCTCAAAGACAATTCTTTAAATCAGATTTGATTTTATCCTAGCAATACCTTGAAAAAAACCTCATTTAGCATATTTTCTTTTGAGATAAAAGTTTAATTATCCTAAATAAAGTATCATCTCTGGAACATGAGGAGAGCTTTCACTCCCTCAGGCATACTGTTGCACGCTTTCAAAAAATAAATTAAACCAAGTTGGAAGGAGATTAGAGGTTAAACTCATATGCTTCTCAATATTCATTCACCTCATAAGAAAGAAAAAAAAAATTCAGATTTTTTAGATTGTGCGTTTAGGGATCTCATGTATGATTTCCATTGAAGTTGCTTTTTTCTTGAGGATTTTAATTCGTATTTTAAAATTACTTATGTTTAATATGGGCCTACTAATAACATTCAATTAATAAATTGTTTAGACACACTTTGAATAATCAGAGTCAGCATGAATAACATATTTTGTTTTTACATGTATTGTAATCAAAACTTCAGTTTTTATTGACAAGGATTCATTTAACTTGCAGTTTGACGCCACAAGCTATTTCATCCTAAGGTCTTTAACATGTGCATGAAGGATGCTACTCCGGTCATCGACACTAGTTTCTCAAACAGTTCGTGGTAACGAACTGTAGTAAGGAGCGACCCGGCTCAATAGTAACAAAAACTCTAAAAAACGGAATTTTGATACCAATAGCTCCATCAAAAGAATCGAATTTTAATTCTGATTTTAAATATAAGTTTAGTCTTACCCATCAAAAGTTGAGAGCCCAAGAAAATTATGCGTTATTTTAGAAAATAGGGGGAAACACACCCTAAAAGTCACAGAATCTTAACGAAAATAACACCATCAGATTCAGTGTATCAGAGAACCCTACTGTAGAAGTTAGAAGCTCCTATCTACGAAAATGTGGAATTTTGTATTTTTTGCCAGAAGGCAGATCACGGATGCGTGTTTATTTGTTTTCTTGTTTTTTTGTTGTTTTTTTCCCAGGGGTGATCGTATCGACCCAATTGTCCTAGAATGTTTCGAGAGGGCTCAATTTAACGGAAATGAAAAGTTCCAGTGCCCTTTTTAAGTGACCAAAAAAATTGGAGGGCACCTAGGCCCCCTCCCACGCTAATTATTTTCCCAAAGTCAACGGATCAAAATTCTGAGATAGCCATTTTATTCAGCGTAGTCGAAAAACCTTATAACTATGTCTTTGGGGACGACTTACTCCCCCACAGTCCCCCTGGAAGGGGCTACAAGTCACAAACTTTGACCAGTGCTTACATATAGCAATGGCTATTGGGAAGTGTACAGGCGTTTTCAGGAGGATTTTTTGGTTGGGGGAGGGGTTGAGCAGAGGGGGATATGCTGGGGGAGCTTTCCATCAAGGAATTCGTCATCGAGGAAGAAAGTTTCCATGAAGGGAGCGCAGGATTTACTAGCATTACTTAAAAAAAAACATGAAAAAATAAATATGAAAAGTTTTTTCAGCTGTAAGTAAGGAGCAGCATCAAAACTTAAAACGAACAGAAATTATTACCCATATGAGGGGCTCACCTCCTCCTAATACCTTGCTCCTTACGCTAAAGTATTTTTTAGTATTTTCAACTATTTATTCTACGGCTTTTGTGATTCAGGGGTCATTCTAAATGAATTGGGACAACGTTTAAACTTTAATGTTTAAATTTAAACTTTAGAGCGAGGTACTGACGAGGGGGCGAAACCCTTCATATATATAATCAAAACATGAGAATACAAAAGTTCTTTACGTAAGCTAATTTATAAGTTACGTATATCTTTTACAAATAAAAAAAATCGTAAAAAATTAAAAGTTCTACTTGCCTTTTTAATTAACCGAAAATCGGAGGGCAACTAGGCTTCCTCCTCCGCTCTTTTTTTCTCAAAATTATTCAATCAAAATTATGAAAAAGCCATTTAGCCAAAAAAAAAAAAATGCAAATTTCGTTTTAGTTATTCCTCTGCGGAGAGCCAAAATCAAAACATGCATTGCTTCAAAAACGTTGAGAAATTAAATAAAAAAAACAAGTTTTTTTAACTGAAAGTAAGGAGCGACATTAAAACTTAAAACGAACAGAAATTAATTCGTATATGAAAGGGGCTGCTTCCTCATCAACGCCCCGCTCTTTGATTCTTTCTCTCAACTCTTCTTTTTAAAACAGTAAAAAACTTTAGCGTAAAGAGCGGGGTGTTGATGAGGAAGCAGCCCCTTTCATATAGGAAGTAATTTCTGTTCGTTTTAAGTTTTAATGTCGCTCCTTACTTTCAGTTAAAAAAACTTGTTTTTTTTATTTAATTACATTTAAGTTAAATATTCGTAAAACAATGCTTCGAAAATTATAATAATCCCTGAAAATATTGTCCTCCAAAAATTTATTTGGAGGGGGGGGGGTAAAATCAAAAACTAATTATGGGTCATCATTTCCTTGGTCGGAAAAACAGATTTTTCTATAAATCTTTTCTTCTGTTCTTATTCATGTGGTAATTTTTATTATATAATGTACTATTGAAATTATTGATTGAAAATGCAGCTAAAAATAGCAGCTGCGTTTAGTTTTAAAGCAGGGTATTGCGAGGCATATTAAGAAGTTTTGAGAATCGCTACAGGAGAGTTTATCACGATTATTCCCTTTTTTTCTTTTGAAATGAGAACAAAGCTACAAAGAAAAGAGTGTATTTTACCCCAAAAATTGACAAAATTACACTTTATGTTGCCCTTTCTCTATTAAAGTGACATTATAATATAGTGTTGATGATAAAAAGGCATGCAAAGATCCGTTGTCTCACCAGTAAAGGCCTAGAACGATGTACACCAGGCAATATAATTCATGGATATATGATTTATGAGTCATGCTACTTTATTTAATAGTTGCAATAGAACCAACATATGAATCAGCATTCAATGACACCTTTTTTTCTATCTCAGTGGATAGTTCTTTTTTAAGTTTGATGAAATTATCTGCGATTTACTCTTTTCACGATTGTACTTACTTGTAATCCCTAGCAGGTAACTAGTTATCCTCCCCTGAGCCTTTAGCTGATATCCTGTGGTAAGTGTTTACAAGAAACCCCCTTATGAAACGAAGAGTTTACCAGTTGTGGCTACGATTACACCAACAAATTTTAGTAGTTTAAGCCTCATTATTACCATGTATTTAATGACGTTATATTAACTTTCTTGTTCTCTTTATTCTAGAAAACGAGCGTAGAAACACTCTAGAGTAAGGACAACAATTTCAAAGGATAATCAAATACAGGGTAGAGTCATCTAAAATAAGACTAATATAAATTGGCCAAGTTGTGAGAGAATTTTTTTTGTTATTTTCACCGTTTGTTTGCTAACTATGATATCTGTCATATATTGGAATACTTTCGGCATGTGTCAAGTTAATTTATGTCGAGAAAAAAAGAAGAAAGAAACCATAGAAAAATGTTGTACTATGTATTATTCATTGTGATAGAACAGTTGTCCTCGTGAGAATTGATCTCTATCAAGCCACATGAAACTATTTTTAATCGTTCTTTTTTTTTAATAAATAAGGAGGCGAGAAAAGCTGGAGCATCTGGTTGGTTTCTTCCCAATTTTGCCAGTGTGTCGGAAGTTCATTTGATTGGTGTTATGGCTTTAGAGATTGTTCATTTTTGGATTTAATTTAAAAGAAAATGAAGTTTTTCGGTAGTTTTATCGTTTCACTTGTATCAATCTTAGGGGAGTTAGGTTTGTTGTTTACAGTTACAGTCTAGGATATAGAAATTGTTTAAAAGTTTTATTCAAATGAGTCCTTCTGTTAGATAAAAACAGCAATTTAAAAGGACAATCAAATACAGGGTGGAGTATTTTATAATAAAACCAATATAAATTGGCTATAACCAATTGCTTGAAAAAAAATGGAATGCCCTAGAATAAATCATCTGTGAAAACCTTTTATAGATTGAATATGGGCTTAATTCATTCATTCACTAAAGCGCGTCTTCATCTGGCAGATTTTTCATATTCATGACGCCAATCTGCAAGTTTGGTTTCAGCCAGGAAGTGCCTAATAGCTCCGTACAAATGTAAAATAAAACTTCGAAAAACTTGAGTGATTGAAACTAATACTGGGTTTTAATTAAATTGAGGATTATTGAATTAAAATTGGTCATTTCTCAAAGTAGTAGATAGTAAAGACTATTCTTTTTTTTGGAGAAAGTAAAGAACGACATTAAAACACGAAAATAGACAGGAATTGCTCCATATAGGAGGGGGTGCTCCCTCCTCATCTGCTCACTCCTTAAGCAATATATTGACCCTTTGTCTTGTTTCTTTCAAACGTCAACCAAACACAAGGACCGTTTAATTAGAGCAAGAGTTATTTTTAAGGAAGTACAAGGCTTTAGTGTAAAGAGCAAGGAGCTGAGGAGGAAGCAGCTTCTCCGTTGTGTAATGATTTCAGACCGTGTTGAGTTTTAATGTAGCTCTTTACTTAAATTTGATAAAAAGCTTGTTTGTATTATATACTTCTTGTCAATTTTTAATTGGATATTCAGGCTCACCATAAATGTAAGGGTGGTTACCATGCCTGAAGCTAGACTATTTAGATCAAAATTAAACTTTTGCCCAAAAGGCTTCGAGAAAGAAGGCTTATTTAGGGTTCAGCTTTTGCTTAAGGCTAGAAATAAGTGAAAAGGAAAAGGTGGCGTTGGGTAACGAAAAGAATGATGAGGTGGAAAGCTTCACTTACCTTGGTAGTATTATTAGTAAAGATGTTGGGAGGAGCAGTGAAGATGTTAAAAGTAGAATAGCCAAGGCTCAGATTGTTTTTTCACAATTAAAAAAAGTTTGGAAGAATAGGAAGATAAGTCTACAAACCAACATTATAATATTGGAAGGTACAGTGATGACAGTTGTCAAATATGGCTCTGAAACAAGGGCGCTCCAAAAAGTGGATGAAGATTTGCTTGATGTTTTCCAGAGAAATTGCCTACGGATTTTTCTGGGTACCTGGCTGACTGATCGTATTTTAAACAGTAGGCTGTACGAAAAGCGTGGCTCAATCCAGCTTTCTAGGGCAATAATGAAAGAAAGGTTGAGATGGTTAGGGCATGTTGTACGGATGAAGGATGACAGATTGCCGAAGATTGTCCTTTTCAAGCCAACCCTCTAGGGCTAAACGGAAAGCAGGTCGTCTTGGTCTGGAGTGGGAAGATGTCATAAAGAAATATCTAAGGAAAATGGGAACTTCTTGGGAGGGTGTAAAGAGGGAGGCTTTGAATAGATTGGGATGGAGGAGGAGCGTACGTAGCTGTGTTGGCCTCAGGCGGCTTTGTGCTGCGGTGAGTTGTTAGTAATAGTAGTACTCATCAGCCAAGATTTTCCACATTAAGGATGATTATCCAACAACAAGGCCGTTTCCAAGAGAGAGGCTACAGGGTTTGACCTTCCTCCCCCCCCAGAAAAAAGTATGATGCGTAAAACTTAACAACTGAGCATATAAACAAATTTCTGATGTATTTTACATTTTTATGGTTACCCTCCCCCTTTGAACAAAAAACTGGGATGCACCCTTGTCCACAGTACTCTTTGTCACAACTTTTGTTAGAAATAAAAGAAAATAGTCTAGTATTGGTGGTTCGGGGCTATCATATGTGAATATACAAGAGATGCATTTACACAAATAGATGACAGCACTGGAGTAATGGTTCGAAATTTTTATTATTTTATGTTTTCTTATTTCATTTTTTTAAATTATTCATATGTAAGACAAAGCAAAAGGTTTTCTTAAAATAACAGATTCACATAAAAACTTTGCTATATTTTCATAAATAAGATCACATGCGATACTTTCATACTGTAATCATAG
>NC_088870.1:9457156-9524684 GCF_032884065.1 Artemia franciscana | reverse complement strand
AATGTGCCGGAGGCAATATCGTTGAAAATTTGTATTCGTTTATAACGTCATTTTGTCAATGCCCATATCTTGCATCCAAACATATTGCACACATTACCATTACCCCTGATTAAAAATAAAATCAATAAATTGGGGAGAACGTGCGATAAACAACACTTCAAATAATCGATTCCATCACGTTTTTTTAACTTTTTATAGCCTAAAAATAAACTTGAAAAACTGGTTTTCTTCTTCCACATATCAAACTTCTTGATCTCTTGCAACTTTTTCTTTAAAATTATTCTGCAGATTATAAATTTGAATTACAAAAGCTCAGGTTCAAGGCTATTGATAATACTTTAGATTAACAAAAATCCCTTTATTTGTGTTTTTGTTTTCTAAATTTCTTGATATTGTCAAGTGAAAGACCATGTCTTGCCTGCAAACGACTTTCAAGTTAAAGCGGATTAAACTGATGAGATCTGGTCCACCCTTTTGTTCAAAGATCATTTTCAAATTTTCCGCTTGAAGGTCAGACGACCTAGCTTGGCGTCCCGTTTTCCACCTTACTTAACCCATCTTTTCAAATCAACAAAATAATAGTCCACGACCGACAAATTCGCTACTCCGATTAACGGCTGATTGGTTCTATTGGGGGATTAATAGTGGTGAATATTTGCTGCTACTGTTTTGAACGGGACTCTGTTTTCAGGTTGTCTATCATCAATTGACTGATTTCTTGCTAAATTTGTCGGCTGTCACTATACTTCCTATCCTTTAAATCTGAATTACAATAGTTTATAGACTGGGGTCCAAAATAGAAGCTATAGGTAAAAACTTCTTTGGAAAAATAGCAAAATATATTCTTCGGCTTCATTCAATTCGTCTATGGGACTATGCAATCGAATACAAGCACATTGTAAAAAAAAGCAATGTTTAATATACAAAAGATGAAAAAAGGATATTTTCTTGCAATATCATAGTATAATTTTTGCTAAATTTTGACAGACTAATAGCATGATCTTATAAAAATATATTTTTTTATATTCTAGCCAAGCATGCTTATAAGAATAATTTTTTTTTTCTGGGAAGGAGGCAATCCAAATTTAAGGCTAGCACATGAATAACGTACGCAGAAAGCGGGTCTCCCCCCCCCGTCTCGAAGCCATGCATTCTTAGAAACTTCTGGGTGCTTCTTAACCCGTCCATAATATAAGATGTTACGGTGAATGTCCGAAACCTGGTTAATGTCGACATTCACCAGTGAATGTCCGAAATTCTTATTTCTCTGATGGTATTCAATTAGCTTTGCGAGTGAGGTTTTCAGTCTTATACAAGCTATGATGGTAAAAGTTAAAGTTAGGTTATGTTATGTTAGTTTAAGTTAAATTTGGTTATAAATATCAGAAATGGGTTAAAAACCTAAGCTAACCCAACCTATCCTATCCTCTCATCATCAAATGTTGTATTAAATTGAAAAAGTTGACTGGCAACACTGACTAAATTGAAGGAGAAAAAAAAGGTATAATGCCCCCCGTCGTCCCACAAAGCTTAGTGGCGTCAATTAATGTAAACTAGGGAAGGGACTATTTTTTTAATGGAGAGGATAAATTTTTTCCCATTCCTTCAATTAAAATACAGAAATAGTATTTTTTTTCAATGGAAATACCACAATAAAGATATTTTTCAAAAGCAAGGGGGAATCCTGGGGGAGGCCAAATACCCTTTAAAATTTATATATATATATATATATATATATATATATATATATATATATATATATATATATATATATATATATATATACGCCATTGGCTCTTTAAATATTATTTTCACCCCTCCAACCCTTTAATTAGTGTCTACCTTCTGGATGGGGAAGGGCAAGCGCCCCTAACACCTCACCTCACATCCGCCCCTATTCACGCACATAGGAATAATCACTGTGATGTACTTATCTGGTATACCATACAAGGGTAAGATCTGTACTAAAGTTGTTTTATCAGGTGAATCAAATGCCTGTAAAATCTATGTAATTGAAATTAAAAGGGAACGGATAATTTTTCAAATTAAATCCTTCTATTAAAGTGAATTAACTATTGTTTTTTTTTCAATATGTGAGAACATGATGCATGAATTTCGTGTTATATCATTATTTTGAAAAATTTGCCGCCTTCAAAAAATTGTATCGTTTTGATCATTGATTTTTGAAAACAATAATTTCGGTATCACTCTTTTCCAAACCTCTTCGAACCTAAAACCCTTACATGGACTCTACTGTGGCAAATGCGTCTCCCATGACCCCCCCCCCCTTAATCCTTATGGATCTAGAGATAGCCTTAGCTATATACTTGACCACGTTGATTTTAAATAGCGATGAAGACCACACTGCCTTTCCATCACAAACACCAAAAACAACTAGAACAATAGGGAATTTTTCAAGACCATGGGAAATAAATTAGAATTAATATTTTGGCGCTGTATTTCAACCTGGTTTAACTTCGCTGAGGTAAGGATGCTGGGATTTTTTTGAAAAAATGTTCATTTTAGTTTTATTGATTTTATCCTCTTGTAAGTTGTTTTTTCTTATATATTTTTGTATTGCCGAGGACGGCCCTTGGACATAGGGCCGAAATATTCATTCTAATTTGTTTCCCACTGTCTTGGGAAATTCCCTATTGTTCTTCTTGTTTTTGGTGCTCGTTGATTTTTTGTTCAAGTTGGTATTCTTTAGCATTATGAATCTGCTGTTGATGAGAAATAAGTAAAAAAAAACCAAAAAAAAACATACAAACCAACAGAACCATTAGCATTTTGTACCTAGCCTAGGGCTATAGCTGGCCCCGTTTGGGAGACTAGGATGCAATTGTAATTATAGCAGCCACCATAAACGAAAACCCCATCCCGTTGAATGGGGTATTGAATGGGACTGCTCTTTTTTTTATTATAATGGTTAGTTTAGAGGAGGCAACACACAAGATTGTTGCCAAATTTTTGCCAATTTTTTCGTTCAGGTGTAATTATTAGGATTCTACAGGATCATGAAAGTGTGAAAGAGTATGCTATTTTGGAACCTTCTTCATTTCATAAGCAGTCCTAATAGTTCTTATGTAACTATTCTGTTCAATAACTAATAATATGATCCTTGTATCTAAAGAAATTATTGTAAATGTATATTTTGTTTGGAATGTTATTTATACATGTAATCATTGGGACTACCCCTGAAAACTGCAAATACAGTACATGCAATTATGCGCCACAGGGGCCATGATCCCAGTTAGAAAAATAGTGAGTTATATCACAAAACCAAGACCCTTGAAATACCACATAAACAAATCTTAAAAAAAGTATCGTTATTTGTAATGACTGAAAGCCTGAAGGATTGTTCGATGAAGGGGGAAGTCCCTCTTTTCGAGAAAATATGAGAATCAGGTACTTTTTCTAGCCGTAAACAAAATGAATATAATAAACTAGACTCATGAAATCCTATGTTATCGTGGGCCATTTCCTATTAGCTTAATATGATCACCAATAGAGCCGTTCCTAGGGGAGGGAGCAAGTGGGTCAGCTGCCCTGGGTGCCACAGCTTGGGGGAGGCAAGAGTGCCACCACGGCTGGAGGGTTGTGGCTTGGGGATAGTCCACTTTGCTTAAATTTTTCACTACGATTCGTCTTTTTTGCTTATATTTTAGTCGGGAGGAGGGTTTTGTAATTGATTTTTCCCCGGGCGTCACCAACCTTAGGAACAGCTCTGCTCGTAATAGGATACTTGACCTTTTGTTTAATTGTGGGGTTACTCAATTGCATTTAGCTCGTAAATAGTAATTTCTCATGCATTGGCATTTGACAATGACTTGAACAAGTATGTACTCAGGAGTTTATGGGAGAAGAAGTAAATTCGTCAAACCGTCATCAAATTCGTCAAAAATGATCAGATAAAAGCCATTCATAAGAAAAAGGTAGGAAAGAGCAAAAGAATTGTTACATTTAAGGAGTCTCCCCCCTCCGTACGTTTACTCCTGATCCCCAGTTATCCACTTCTATTCGAAAATAATAATAAATTCCGTTTCGCGAACACTTGGAAGCCAAGTTGTTTGTAACGGTGGAACATACTACTAAATTACGCAGACACTTTTCCTTTCAGTGAGGCCTATTTGTCATAGCCGTTGTCACTGCATTTGTTTACATTAGCAGATCTTGCACAATCAAAGTGGGGGTCAATCTATATCACAGTGCTTTGATACAAAGGGGGTTGGTTTGCTCATTCACAACGATCGGGAATTTAATATTGGGGTAACATCTCTATTTCGTGGGATCGATTATCTACCCATTTATTGCCGACAAATATGTCGGAAAACAGGGCCTGCAATTGATGTATTGTAGTGCCCTGCCTTCTTTTCATTTTTTCCGGGCAGTCAGCAGTTAAAAATCATTTTTCATTTTGTGGTATTTGGGCACACTTTCTGTGCCTCTTCGTTTAGCAGGTTTAGACACCTGGGGTGGTAACAAGGAACTCCCAGGAGTTTTCTTGTCAAACGGTTAGGGGGTATTTTAGATTGATTATGACTTTGATTGTACACCAGGGTAGCTTGTGTCATAAATATAAGGCTAAGATAGTGATAAAAGGTTAGTTCAGCAGAAAAGTTGGCTAATTAACAGGCCATGACTTTACCTTTTTTGTCGAGGTGTTGGAGCAAATGAATAACTTGTCTGTATGGATGTAGCTACGCATTTTCTTTTGTCATGGCGTCTAAAAAACTTCAAATAGACAGGGAGAGAAATTTGAAAAATATAGATAGCTCCAAAACTGTAAAAATCATTGGGATCCGAGTTAGAAGTCCCCTTTACTCAGGAGACTGGATTATGGGCTTGTCATCCAGTAGCATCAATGCATAGAAATTTTGGAGGAGGAAACCATTTTTAAAATCTAGGCGAGCAATTTTAACGAAAAAGTTTTTTTCAATGAAAATATCTTTCAAAAAGTATGTTCAAAATTTAGGGGAGGGGATGAAATCTAGAGTGTCCTGTTAGCTTACATAAAAAATATAGCTCAATGATTAAATGAGGAGGTGGAACCTGGATTGAGAAAGTAATAAGTCTCATGAAGACGTTCATGGTAGTAAACAGCAGGTTTGACCGTAACTCTAAATTAGAAGATAGCTAGTAGCCAGGGCCGTATCCTGGATTAATTTTGGGGGTGGGCTGGGTATTACAAAAGATTTTTTCGGGGAGGGGGGTTACAAAAAAAGGACTTAAAAATGCTTCAAAAATTTTTTTATATTTATTTTTGTTAGGTTTTTACGAGTCGAACAAAAATTTGGGGGTGGGGGTTCAATATCCCTAAGCCCCCCTCCTTGATATGGCCTTATTAGAAGCAAGCGTTATTTATGGATATACCTGTTTTTATATTGATTTTAAAAGAACAAATGTAAGCTTGATTAAGTTAAAAGTTACCCAAATAGAGCTTTTAGCAAAAAAAAGAATTTTACATAATTTCATAGAATGAGCAAAAATTACTCCCAAATAGGCTGCAATGCTTATGAAAAGCAGACCTTCAAATTGAGCAGCTCTGGGAGAACTTTAGCGAGGACTGTAAGACCCCATGCATGAGTATTCAAAATTTTGCAAATGGTTCCGTGATAAAGTGGATTATGGGTACTTATTTAATTATTTCGTCTGGGGTGTTTTTTTCCCTGGAGGTGATGATATCAGACCAGTGATCGTTGAACGTTAGGATTGGAGTCGTTCAATTGTAATTTTAACCCTTTATCCATCATTGCTAACCTTTTTTGAAAATCCATTATCTTTTTCGTTCTTTTTTTTTTGTTTGTGATAAAATCATAAATTACTTTTTATTTATTGAATATTTAAATGCTGGAAAGTGGTTAGAACATACAGCCACCCACAAAATTTTGTTTTTATGTGGCTCTTGAATTTCTTCTATAATGTAGTTGTGTTCTATTATTTTTTCTGAATAAAAATATCAAAAAAATATAACAAAAATCTACCTATCTTGTGTCCTTTTTATTATCGGAAAATATATTTTCATCGAGTGCTATTTTTGCTAGAATAGGGCAACAATTTCCTCATGCAAAAAAATTGTGAGGCACTACCACAAAACATTCTTTTATAGCGTCCCAGTTTTAGAGATAATAGCATCCTTATGTTGTGTATTCGTCCCTAAGTATGCGCAAAATCTATCCAGAACCAATACTGATCATTTTTAAGCTTTATTTGACCTTTTGACCGTTTATTTAACCTTTTTTTTTCATTCGAAGCTTTGCTAATTTAAGCATAGAAATCTGTAGCAATGCACCAGCTATTAAAGAGGTGGCTACGAAATTTTTTGGGATATGGAGGGTGCCTTCAATGTCAAAGGAGAATCTAGGCTTAAATATTTAACATTTTTATTAGATGCTATTTGATCAGTACCGAGAAAAAAATATATCCCTTTTACCTCCATTAATTTGGAGGAATGCATTTCAAATAAAAGTGCAGTGTGGTAGGGTGATGAGTACATCCCCTAATAATAACATTTATTAAAATAACTTACTTTGTAACATTTCAAAACTAAGAACTGAAAATCTTTTTTCGAATTTTTAGAGCTACCCCTCCCTAATCTGTAAAATTGCTAAGGTATACAATTCTTTAAGGGATGATCACCAGTCTCAGAGCACAGTTAGGTTTCAACTAAGTTCAGTTGTGTTTCAAAGAGCTTGGTATGAGGGGGGGGGTATACGAGCAAAACGTAGCATACTTATATTTACACAACGTATTTATATAATATGTGCCGTAATAATATTATACACTTGCAACATATCCCTTCTTTTCTACTTTCATTTTCAGTAAATTTGAACTTCTCACTTTGAGCTCGAGAATAACCTGGTTAAAATAATTCCACACTCATTCACAAAACTATTCGTCAAAACTTAACTTTTCAAAACTATTTTCTTCTCAGGTTTGTTTTGATCTAAACTAAGAGTCAGAGCAGTTTTTGTTCTCCTAAAAATAAAAGTTCCGTTTTTTTTATTTGTCTACTTATTGCAATAATGTGCGATGTATTACGGGATGTAATATTTGTTTTTAATATTTAAAAGTAAGGGAGAACAGTAGCAATTTAGGTGGGCTGTCGGGATGATGATGATCCTTAGCTACAAGTCAAGCACAGATGAAATTTGTGATCACTAGAAATAGAACCTATTTCAATAATTTTTATCTTTTAAAATTCAATTCGTTTTGTATTATCATTGCTTAATTTAGTTCAAAATAGGTTGACTTCTAACAATAAGATTGCTTCAAGTGATGTTTTTTTTTATCAAAATAATAGAGTTGATCTGCATCATAGGCTACTGAAAATTTACAAATTGAAGTACTGAATGTCTGATTTTTCGCTAATTGATTTTTATTTTACTCTTGCAAAATCGCATTGAGCTCCTTAATATGACGTCGATTTCAAACTAACAAAGAATCGATTCGTTGAAGTTCTACATTTCTGAAATTCTTTAGAATCTAATTTCTGAGCTAATTAATCTTTTACTGATTATGTCTTGAAAATGCATCTCCATTTTCATATTCACAAGTTTAGTTAATCCAATTGCTTACATAGCGGAAATTCAATCTTGGTCAGTCTGGATTTATCAGCCTATCAAATTTTGAATAAAGAGTCAATAAAATTCTCGCACCTATTCACATCCATAGTGTACACCTTAGCACCATGCCGTGTAATCCTAATCTCATCTTGGCCTGTAATCTGTGTTGGTATGTGTACACCTAGTGTGACAAATAATTGTACACAACTTGTCAATGGGTTTGTACTTTTGATCCGTGGAAGTACAATTGAAAGATTTGGAGGATTAGAAAGCCTGGCGGGTAGTCTGTATTCTCTCCCGCTATTAGAAGGCCATTTTCGAAACCAGCCGTCTATATAAGACTCTTTTCAAGTTTAAAGCCTGCAATTGTCGTTTCAACGAACGCTTGGTTGATTTAAAGGAACTAAAAAAAAATAAAAAAAAATATAATAATGTTGAGAATAGACTTTGCTACAGTCGTACTCAAAGGCCTCGATGAATCTTCCCTATTTTCTTTTCTTCCGTTTTTGTATTTTTACAAAATCCACTTTTTGTCAAAAACAATGTATGACAGGGACATAATTTTTTTGGGGGCAGGAAGAGGAAACTGGGCCCCAGACCCCAGTTTGCCCCTCCCTGGCAGAGAATTTAGAGTCTTTAAAATCTTGTCAAAACTAAAATAGGACTACATAATTCAAGCATTCACAAAAATATATCTGTTTTCTTTAGTACACCTATGCCTTTATGGTATTATATGGCTCATTTTTCATACTTCACTGTCATTTTCATTTGACTTGGGAAAATTGGCTTCGACTTTGCCAGTGGCGTGGTTGGAGGGTTGGGCAGTTCCTCCCCCAATTATTAGTAGAAACAAATCATTTTTTAACCCAAATCCCTTGACTCTCCGAATATGTACCCCTCTTGCCCCCCCCCCCCAATAAAAATGCTGAAGCTACGCCCCTGAGCTTTGCCTCCTCCCGTGATTTCGACGACACTACGCCACTGATGTATGAACATTGTTTTTTACCATGAATTTTTAACTTGCATTTACCACAGATATGGTTCGATTCCACTTTCTAGTGCTATTTTGAAGGTAAAATTCAGATAATTCCGTCACATTTTGAGGATGAGCTCCAAAAAGCAGACGTCCTAGCAGGGGGTATGGATGGAGGGTATAAGTAGAGATTTTAAGGGAGTAGAAAATTCATGGGGGGAAATTACGAAGCAAAAGTGGGCAGAGCTCTAATGTCCTCAAGTGGCCTGGGGTAACTATGAATATAGCATCCCAAGTGGGTGGTATGGATTTATATACGTATAAAAATAGCCATTGTTTTAAACAAGGCCGTATCCAGGATTTATGTTTGGATGGAGGGGGTGTTTTTGGGCAGGAGAGGCACAGAAAAACTTAAAAATCGCATCAAATATTTGTTTATATACTTTTGTATTAAGTTCCTATGAGTTGGACAAACATTCTGGGGGGGCTACCCCCTCGGATACAGCTTGGTTTTAAAGTAAATAGGACATTTTTCAAAAGAAATTTAAGAATGTTGAGTCCTTCCCCTGCCTGTATGCTCGGCTTTTTAATGCGAAGCCACGAAATGCACTAGAAATGATAATTAAAATTACTCTTGTGTAAATTTCCTTTTCTTTAAAATGCTACACTTGTTTTTTTCTTTCTATTTAAACCGATGAAATTTAACAAGGGAGGTTATCTAATTATCATTATACATACTTTTAAAGATGATTAAATTTTTTTTGGAGGGGGGAATTCGAGTCAATCCTGCTGGAATAGGGCATGCGTCAGTTTTTTTTTTTTACTGGAGGATCAGGATGTTCGTTAGTTTTTCCCTTGAAGGTTGTCTACAGCTGCCAAATTACTGACTGGGCTATTTAAAATGACAAACAGTGAAAGAAAAATTTTTTCATGTTACCAATTCATGGACCAAATTCTTGGCAAACTTCTATGCAAAAGTAAGAAGTGACAGTTTTGATAAACTAAAGCCTGATCCATCTCAAGAAAATACTGCCCAGTGTCAAGATGTGCCTGAATTTTGACACTTTTCCCAAACTAACATAAGTCATATAGGCTATTCGTAAGATGGCGATAGCTACTTCTGCTGTGCAGCACAATTGTATTACAAAATCGAGGTGCCATCTTCAGATCACTTGGCCTGGTTGACTATGTTAATTTCTCAGTGTTTGTTCTAGGGTTCAATAATAATAATTATAAGATATTTCAAAGTTTGAAAAATAAATTTACCGAAATTGGGGCAAATTTATGATTTCAAACGACCTAAGCATTGAAGCAACCCACAAGTGTAGATCCATCTTCCACATGAATAAATATTGTCCTTTCTTTGGTTCAGCTATAACCAATGCTTTACCTCGCGAAGTTTCATAAGTTACTTATCAGAAAAGCCTACATAATCCTTAATTATCAGTCCATCTAATGGAACTACTTGTTCACCATCCATTTTCCCAGAAGTAAAATTTGAGTTTGTACTAGCAACTTTAAGCATTCTCTCTTTACTGTTAAACTCCATAACTTCCCCTTTTCTATCCTACTTTCTACGTATTTCTTGCAACTTCTATCCTTACAAGGATGGAGGCTACACGTCGAAACTATTGATAGATTAGGTTTCTTTTTTAACTGTTATTTCCTATCCCAGAAAATAGCCTCATACGAATAGTTATTGGCATTGATTTAACACCATTATGACCAACATTTCACTTTGTTGAAATGTTGAAATTGAAATTTCAACATTTCAACATTTCACCAACATTTCACCTTGTGATATTGTAGAAATAAATGACCATAAAAGCATACTTAATCCTCTGTCAAAAGATGAATAAATGAAACAACTCGCCCATCTCTAAGGACCATCTATTTTCCCAGAACTAAAATTTCAGTTTTTAATATCAACTTTAAGCATTCCCCTTTCTTTGTCCAACCCCATCAAATTCTCAGAGGGAAGGGAATTATTGAACTGTTCTATTTTACAACAAAGATGATTCTAAACAATAAACGTACAGCATGGATACAAACGAATGAATTGGTAATTGAAACTCTTAGCTACACTTAGTGAATCTTCCCATGTTGTGATTAACAGATTAGTCTCGGCTCAAGAAAGATGAGCAGGCAGGTTTGTAGGAAAACGAGTAATAATACAAACTGGTGACATCTGTCCATGGGCGTTTCTATCGGCCAGGGAAAAGCAAGCATGCATGCGCGGAATTTTTCCAGGGAGATATGTAGTTGGAGCAAAAAATAAATAAATGATGGTCTAGACTGAAATTGCAGGAGTTTATGGATTTTGAGAGAGGTTGTGTGTGATTACCTGAGAGAAAAGACTCCCATGAATGTAAAACAGCCAAATTATATCTTAAAAAGTTGCATGACACAGGTTGATGAAAAACGTGCGGTCAAACTGGTATTTAAAGTTGCTTGTTTTCAATCTGCCCCCCTTAACTTTATTTCACAATGGGGCAAAAGGTTGCCAAGAGTATCACTAGTTATGTTTATAAGAGTATGTAATTTTAATTCTGTTACATATACACTCTGAATCTGGCCCATCAATTTCACAAGTCAACAAATAGGTACAGATTTCCTGCAAAATTGTAGTTTTACTTATCTCGCTACGAGTTTCACTAACCAAGAAATAAAAAGTAAATATTTTGTATTCTATTCTTTCTATGTTGTCAGTTGCGGTTCAGTTTCTGGTGAAGTCCAATGATATAAAATTGCAGTGATGCTGAATATTTTTCAAGGATTGCCAAATGCTTTTTATCCTTCCTATTGGAATGACTTTCTGAAAAAAATTTGGTCTTTATCACAGTATGATGTTTTCCGATGAAGAATTTTGCACAAGTAAAAACTGTTTTTGGCTAAAATTCTGGCGACTCAAAAACAACGGAGCTATTATGCTATTTCGGGCAAAAACTTTGCTCCATGGGGAGAGCCATTTTAAAAGTTACTTGTTTACCAGGGGTACCAATTAGAGGGTGGGTATAGGGGCAGTAGTAGTGAGTTGTATATACGAATTGAATTCTCTGTAAGTCACTCTTTTTTCATTTTTGGTTTAACAGTTTGTCAAACAATAGAAAATCCATTCTGTATATACAGTTCAGGATATATATTTACACATTAGCGGGCGGGATTAAGTTTATTTTCACCGCCAAGCGAATGCTATATTTGGATTCAGGATGAATTTTCATTCTGTCTATTTCTTAGCTATCTCATTAGTGAGTTAATCGAAAAATTTATTGAGCTATTCTAGGTGTTCAGTTAGTAGAGCTAGTATGAGGTCGTCCCGGAAGTCATGCCCAAAATTATTTACTGAGAAGTTCTGTATTTAATTGTAGCTTCTAATAAATGAAATAGCTTGTGCCCTATCTTGGATTTCTATGAAATCTTCTTTTTAAACCGTACTTCAAAAAAGTAAAAACAAAAACTGACGTACCGAACAGTTTTCTGTTACTCGTCTCTCCTGCGAAATTTATGTTGTACAACATAGCGGCTTTTGTAATACCGCAGCTGGACACCAGGATACTCAGCAAAGCTCAACCTTATTCCTGTAATTTCAGTAGTCCAAAATTTCTTCAAAATAATTTCTTGTAATGTCAATATTAATAAAATATTTCGTGGCGTATTCATTCATCTTTAAACTTGACAGTCACGCATTAAATACATTAGATAATGAATGAATATTTTAGTTTCATCTATTGTGTGCAGAAAGCCTTTCTTAGCTACAACTGCCATTTTGTCACCTAATACTAGCAATCGTATCCCTGCTAGAGCTCATTAGCTACCCCAGGATTAAAAAAGCACAACACAAACATAATATCATATTCCCCTTTTTTGCAGATAAGCAGTCACCCTTATTATTCTACACAGTCTGTGTATACACCAGGCTCAGGACATATGCGAACTCCCCAGCAGGCTCCCTCTGTCCATTCAACAACCCCTGTCGGAACAGCTGGCAGTGGAATGCAATTCCAAAATAGCAGTTCTTCCACGCCGGATTATGCTGAATTTGATCAGAGGTTCCAGGTTCTGTAATTGGTTGTCTCTTGGGTGTGATTTTAGGACGTTGTGTACAATAAGTTTTTCAAATGGTATTAAAAACCTTAGTAAGGTCGATTTGATCTCGGAAAGGAATTTTAGTTACTTTCATTTTGTGAAGTTATTTATCCGAAGCTTGATTACAGTGAAGTTATGAACTACTTGCTCCTTTTTACTGTTCTTGATTTTGGAATTATATTTCTGCTCATTTAAACATCTATCAAGTTCAAACATTATCCTCTTTTGTTTTACTTTTTTGTAAGTTAAGTTCTCCCTAAAAGCAAATTTGCTATTCAGTTTCCTTAAATAAGTTTTCGTTTAGTTCTTTCATGAAAATTGAAGGTTGATGTTGGTTTTTTATTCTTTTGTTTTGCTTGTAATCTTTTTACCAAGCTAATGTAATGCAAGGACGCCAGCTGGGTAGGGGGTATGGGGCAAGAAATAGTCCCACTCTCTTAAATTTTGATAATACCTTGTTTTATATTTTCACTGAAAGAACAAACAAAAAATTGAAAACACAATAACCCAAGTTAAAATAAGATTAAGCTTCTTCTATGAATTTTGAAAAAAATACCCTTTTCAGCATCTTCGTTTGAGAAAATAAATTAAATATTCATCAATATTAAGAAACAGTTATGAACTGCTTACTGGCTTTGATTACTACTGAATAATGGAATTATATATCTGTTGACCTGAATAGTTTTCAACTTTGAATATCCCCGCTATTCCACCAAAAAGTAGATTTGTCGTTTAATTTCCTCGCGAAACCTCTTTCGCTCTTTCACAAAAACTGAGAGTTACAGTTTGTTTTCTTTCCGTTTTTATTTTTAGTTTCTTGCCTCGTAAGTACACGTCCAGCTAAAATATCAAGCATATTTTGAAAAATAATTTTTCAAAATATTTAGAATAGAAAAAAAAACATTTTGACAAAACAAAGTTGCATTGTTTATCAATATCAAGCAAAGCCAGGGTATCATTAATAATTTTTCATAATGTTTAGAATAAAAAATTATTGTTCAGGGATAATTTTTCTAAATATTTAGAATAGAAAAACACCATTTTGACAATAAAGAGTTGCATTATTCATAAATATCAAGGAAAGTAAAAGTATAATTAATAATTTTTCAAAATATTTAGAATAGTAAAGTATAATTCAGGAATAATTTTTTTAAATAATTAGAACAAAAAAAAAACACCATTTTGACAAAACAAAGTTGCATTGTTCATAAATTAACAAACAGTTAATGTGACGAGTGTAAATTTGCTAAGTTTGCGAGGCATCAGTTCTCTCAGCGGAGAGATGAGACTGAAAAACCCTCCCACCCTCCCCCTTTAAATATTAGTTTTTAAGAAGCAACTTCAGCTGAAATGTTAAGACTCTAAGGTGAAGTTTATACTGACAATCTTAGTTTAGAAAAAATGTATATAGCATGTACTTGGATGTAGCTAGGGGACAAGGTTGGACCCTCTTAAAGAGCTCATTGACCCCTTATAAAAAACCTAGCTACGCCCATAAAATAATTACAAACATATCAGCGCAAAGTTTTTATTTTTATTTTGTTTCTCTCTGTAGATATTTTAGTGCTTTTTGTTTATGGAAACAAATTATTAATTATAGATGTGATGTGATCCAGTCAACGAAATAAAATTTATTCAACAGTCTATGACTTCTGTTTTTGTTAAGGAAGGAGTTAAATTTAGTGCCTTGTTCCTTCAACAATAAGCTGTATATTTCGTTCCAAAGATTTTTATCTTACCCTAGATCTTTATGCCACCAGAGTCAGCAAGGGAATCTAGAAAGGGCCACCAGTTTTCCTTATATGTGCTGCTTTCCAAACGCCATCTCATGGGGGTTGTAAGTTCTTAAGATTAGGCTATGAAGGGCCCATTTTCATGAGGCAGGCAGGCAGCTGAACTTCACCTCTTATCCTTGCGAAAAGCATCTGTTCAGTGGATGAGTGGATTCCTCCATCCAACTTTATCCTGGTATTAAATGTAAAAAAAAGTTTTCTCAACTGGAAGTAAGGAGCAACATAAATACTTAAAACGAACAGAAATTATTAAGTATATGAGGGGTTCATCTTCTCGTCAATACTTCGCTCTTTAGATGGGCAAGACTAAACTTGATGAATTAAAAATATGAAATCCGCATAAAAATCTGATTCTTTTGATGTATCTATTGGTATCAAAATTCCGTTTTTTTTAATGTTTCAGTTATTATTTTGCCGGGTGGCTCCTTACTTACCCTTTATTACCGCGAATTGTTTGATAATGGCGGACTTGAGTTAGACCTCTTCGTTAGTTCGAGATTTGAACAAGAGATGGATAAGAGAAGATATTCGTGGTAGCGTCATTCTATAAAGGATTAAATAAAAAAAACAAGTTTTTTCAACTGAAAGTAAGGAGTGACATCAAAACTTAAAACGCACAGAAATTACTTCGTATATGAAAGAGGCTGCTTCCTCATAAACGCCCCGCTCTTTACGCTAAAGTTTGACTCTTTCTCTCAATTCTTCTTTCTAAAACAGTAAAAAAACTTGAAACCTCTTGAAACCTCTGAAACCTTGGAGCTTGAAACCTCTACAGTGGGGTTTTCTGATATGCTCAATCAGATGGTATGGTTTTCATTGAGATTCTGTGACTTTTAGGGCATGTTTTGCCTTTCTTGGAAAAATCCATGCAGTTGTTTTAGGCTCGTTGATTTTGATTGGTAAAACTAAACTTGACGAATTTTATATATTTTGAATCAAGATAATAAGCCGATTCTTTTGATGTATTTATCAATACCAAAGTTCCGTGTTTAGCGTTTTGGTTACTGCTGAGCCGCACCACTCCTTGCAGTTTATTACCACGAACTGTTCGATACGGTGTTAATTTTCGTAATTAGGCTACATAATAAGACATTATCAGATTTATGGATAGTTAGTCCTTAATAAAGATAAACAATAATCTAATGCAAAATTGCTTCACTTTATGCTCGTACATAATAATTTACTTTTGATTGGGGGTGGAAGATATTCAGGGGTCCTATATCCAGGAAATATACATGCAAAAAAATAAAAACACAACAACAACAAACAAGCAGGAAAAGTGTATGAGAAGCATATGACATTAGGGGAGATGCTACAAAATAAATTTAGATTTTGGAAGGAGGACAGGCCGGAAGGCTTAACTATGTATTTGCCTGTTTTATAAGAGAACATGAAGTTCATGAAACTACATTATGAATTGATAACAGCTAGTATAATTATGGATATCGTTGCTTAGTGAAAATTTGTACTTCAAAGAAAGGGGAGACATACATACATGAATTTATTTTAATGGGCTGGGGCTTAAAGAAGATTAGCTGAAACAAATAAAAAAATACACAAAACACGCAAATTCTACGAAAAATATAGGAACTTAGGAAAAAATCATAAAACCTTGTTTCTGATGGTCCCAAAAGTCCCTCGCCTTTTTGCATACTTGCGTAGATAAAAGCCATGAGGTAAAGGAGCTCATAGCTAGTAATATGCATGCCCTTTGGAGAAGGAGAACCAAATTATAGTGGTATAAGATTCTTTTTCCAACCACTGATAATCGATATTTTGCCGTAATTGGGAAACTGATTTAAGAAATGATAGTTATTATTTTGACACTCAAGTGTTGGTCAGAGGAATAGCCAAGGTTTTCAGCGCCCGGGGACAATGCCGGTCTCCTCCCTCAAAAAATATTACTACCACAAACAGGGCTTTATCCAGATTTTATTTGAAGGGGGGCTACATAGGGATTTTTCAGGGGGAGGGGAGTTACAAAAAACTTCAAAAACGCATAAAAAAATGTTCACACTCATTTTGTTACGTTTTTACGAGCTGGACAATCCCTTTTTAATGGGGGAAGGCTCAAACACCCAACCCCCCCCCCAAGATGCAGCCTTGACCAAAATATAAACGGATGATGGTATTGGCAAAAAGAATCAGTTTGAAGCCCTCTCAGAGGCTGCACCCAGGAATAGCTGCCCCTTTGCCTTCTAGCTACGCCACTGATGACGGAGCCTTGGTCAATGCATGACCATCCCTTGTGTCGTCAAAGCATCAAAGGATCCTGTCAGTGGTGTTACCTCTCAAGATACCAAGAAGAAGAGAAAGGTTCCGGACCCCTTGGTAGAATTTGAAAATAATGCTATATCCAAAAGGAGCAATTATTATTATAGTAGTTTCTATTTTTTTTTATGGTTATGCTAGGTTAAAGCTTTTACTATTTGAAAAAAATATATTCATTTAAAGATCTTTCTGATAATAATCACAAGATCAAGAAATACCAGTTGTATATTTTTATTCGTGTATAAAGAATAACAACAGACTTAAAAATAACGAAAGCACATACAAGTTGTTATTCATATATGAGTAATAACCACAAATGTGGAAAATAACAAAACAGATATTGTACGTTCACCTATACAAAAGGATCCTATCTTGAACTCCTCTGAGATCCAAATATATGTAGTAAGAGGACAAATTTCTTGAAAATGGGGTGGAAATGTAGATTCTTTCCGATATACTACCTTCCCCAAAATCTGCTTTTATAGACAAAGCTTATGCCAAGAAAGACATTAAGGGTATTTGAAATTATGAAAATACGAAGGGCAAAAACAAATCAACAACAAAGCGCTGGAAGTATCTAAATGGAGAAAAAGCACGAGATTTTAGGGAGAAAATATGGCCTGAAGATCCTCTTTAAGAACTTTTGGTCTATATGTATCTTCCAATTAAAAATTGAAATAATTTTGCTAAGAAATACCTTGCTTACTAAGAAGAAAGAAGTTCTTTAGTTCTCCTGTTAATATAATAATAATAAAACAAAATATTTTTCCAAATAGTTTTTAGACTCTAAACACCAGATAGATTTCCTTAAAATCGAAATTCACGCTTCACTGAATACACAATGCCAATATCCATTTTCAGTGGTCTAAATTTTTGCAAGGTATTAAGAAGCATCTTCGTTTATCATTCATAATTTGACATTTGAAGACTATAATCGATAGGCCTGCACTTTTCAAATGAAGATTTATGAGTAACTCAATCCTCACGGGTAGTCATGTAGGCACGCGCATGTCTCAAACGGACTTCCACACCTGCTTCCCTTCACAATTTGGTTCTGTCTGGATTTTCTCACGCTTTTAAAATAGCCAAATAAATGTAAATATGCGAATAACTAACATTATAATTACTGCCATTATTGCAATTATTTTTTTTATGATCTTGGAGCATGATTCGGGGAAGAGCGAGTGGGGCTATGCATTTCCCAAGGCCAAACCTTTTTGAAAGATTTGGCAAAGGATAGATTCTTGGAAAAAAACGGACACAAATTGGAACAAATAATTTTCAATTTAAATATTTAGCCTAAAAGCAGAATTATAACTTTTAATCAGAATTTACTAAAAAAAAGGAAGGAGTTAAATACCCATTCCTCTTGTGTTGTGAACTTAAGGACAGGATTAAAATTTTCATATAGAAAAATGAGGCCCTTATGAAGAAAAAAGAAAATCAGATTTGGGAAAGAGTATACACTGAAAACTATTGAGTTTCAAATTGTGAAAAAGTTGAAAGTTTCTTCCGTATGCTATGCTTAAGAATCAAACAGTTCGTGGTAACGAACTGTAGTAAGGAGCGACCCGGCTCAATAGTAAACGAAACTCTAAAAATCGGAATTTTGATGCTAAAAGATACATCAAAAGAATTGGATTTTTATGCTGATTTTAAATATATAAGTTTCATCAAATTTAGTCTTTGTCATCAAAAGTTACTAGCCTGAGAAAATTTACCTTATTTTGGAAAATAGGGGAAAACACCCTCTAAAAGTCATATAATGTTCAACAAAACTGAACAAAAAGTTGAACATTTCTTCAACTCGGGAAAGGAAAAAACGGACCCTATACTTTTTTTTATTTTGCTGTCGTTTCTTCTTTGTTTCTTTTTTTCCTCTTTTGTTTTTTTAGCACTGAGGACGACTTGGTGGAGGTCCTTGTCGAAATATTTGCTTATTTTTCATATTTCGCTACTGGCTGATAAAATCCTCGTTTTTCACCTGTTTGTTTTTTCTATTTTCATTTATTATTTCCTTTCATTGTTTTCATACGTCATGCATAGCCAGTATGGTCTCAGAACGTATTTACGTCAAGCTTACGGGGAGCATTTGACCAATATTGTTTTAGATTTTTTAAATTGTGTTAAAAAACACGCAAATCTTATTTGTCAATTCAATTTCTTAGAAACTTGCAAAAGAAATCGAATTCTTCCTCCTTCTTTACGTTACAATTTACACTTAGGTACACAAACTGAAGGCCCATTTAGCCAGAGAATGGGTTTCAAAACTCTACCACATATTTTAAAAGACCATAGACTTAAAAGATATGTCCTTAGTAACAAAATATCTAATTTCAAATCTTTATTACATCAGACTTTATCCGTTCCGGATTTTCTCCAAATTTTAAATGTCTCACAAAGGTCTTTCCGACACATTTTTAATTTAGCGAAAACTCGCTTATCAGAAAAATTTTCAAAACTCGAATGTCAACATTTTCAACAAACACGGATTTTCCTTCCTAGATTTTGTCCTGGCTCTCCTTTGGAAAATCTATCCTTCAAGGTTTTCATACCCAAGGAGCTAAGTATTCTATCAAAAGGACCTAAATTTGCGATGCTCAGACACACGTAAATATATCAGAAATTATTACGAGTGTGGAGTCCGGTATTTTTAGCTCTCATGGTAAAGTTAAAAATCCAGACCTACTAAGAGGAGAAATAGTAGAGTATTCTTGATTATAAGCCGTCATTGTCACTTACAACTCAATCAAAGGAAGAAATTAAAATCCTCCAAAATTTGAAAAAAGATAAAAACACAGTAATTACAAAAGCGGACAAAGGAAACACAGTTGTGATTATGGATCCTGCAGATTATCAAAATAAAATAAATGCCCTTTTATGACATAAAAATACTTATAAAGAAATAAAAACTGATCCCACAGATAAATTACTCCAAGCAGTTGAGAAAAGAATTAGAAATTTTAAAAGACAATAGACTAATCACCCCTCAAATGTACAGAAAATATTACCCAAAAGGTTGTTCAGCCCCAAAATTTTAGGGTCTACCCAAAATTCATAAGAAGGATTCTCCGTTACGTCCTATTGTAGCATGCTATAGCTCTCCAGCTACAGGTGTAGGAAAATTCTTAGCTACAATTTTCAAGTCTCTTCTAACAACACAGAAATCTTATATAAAATATTCCATAGATCTTGTTGAGGAGCTGAAAAATCATAGTATAACAGAAAAAACTATCTTATCTAGTTTTGATGCAATTTCCATGTACACCTCATGCGATGTCCATAAATGTGAACAGGCCTTACAAAGAAAATTAGAGGAAAATTCTACTTGGTCAGATTATAAAACCTTGGAAATTGACACAATAATTGACGCTTGTACGTCTTTGCAACAAGTTCTCTTTATATTTTATGTTTCGAGAAAAAATTTTTCTTCACGTCAAGGGCCTACCCATGGGCACTGTTTTGTCTCCTTTTTTTGGCAAATTTCTACATGAATTTCATAGAACAGTCTGCTTTGAATAGTTTCCCCTTAAAACACTCTCTCTGGTTTCGTTTCGTTGATGATATTCTTGCTGTTTGCGAACATGGTCAGGATTCTCTAAAAGATTTTTCAGCACATTTGAATTCTTTTGATTCGAATCTTCAATTTACAATAGAACCGGAAGATTCAGGAAAGCTCCCTCTCTTGGATGTTTTAATTATAAAAAATATTCCTAGCCTTGATTTTTCTATATATAGAAAGCCGACCCATAATGATCGGTATCTACATTTCTCGTCAAATCACCCTCCTTGTGTAAAAAGAGGGGTAGTAATTTCTTTAGTCGACAGGGTTCTAAAAATATGTTCACGTAATCATGTAAAATTCGAGTTAGATTATGTTAAAGATATTTTATTCTGCAATGGCTACTCAATCAACCTTATTGAAAATATAATACATAGACGATTAAAAAAGATAAAACAAGAAAACAGAGAACCCGTCCCCCTTGATTCAGTTACACTGGCTATTGAGAAAAAAAAATTTCACTAGATTGCCATACGTCTCGAAACTCAGCGACAAACTTGGAAAAATTAAAAAAAAACATAATCTCTCTGTTTCTTTCAAAACTGAACAAAAAGTTGAACATTTTTTCAACTCGGGATAGGATAAAACGGACCCTATACCAGGTAGTGGTGTCTACAGAGTCCCGTGTTCATGCGGAAAATTTAACATTGGAAGGACCCATCAACGACTAGGGGAACGATTGCAAGAACACAAATTTTCAATAGATAAGTCCCTCGGATTGGAAAATAAAAATGACAACTTTGATTCAGCTCTAGTCCAGCATATATACGAAAATCCTGACCATTTAGTTCTTTTTGAAGATGCAACTTTAATATCTACCGTAAATGGCCTACCGCAATCTTTTAAAGAGGCAATTGAGATTAAAAAAAATATATAAAGTGAAATTTGGCTATAAATAGAGACATGGGAGATATATCCTTAAGCCCAATTTATAATAATTTAATATTAAAAGACTCTATGAATATTTTCGCCCAGTCTAATTTAAGACAACCTGTCCGCATATCTAATGAAAACCGAAATTGTAGACAGGCGAAATCTGTTGCAAGGCAAAGGATACTTATTCAATCTAATTGGTAACTTCTCTTTCATTGATTTCAAGTTGGTTTTTGTTGTTTGATTAAATAAAAAAAACAAGTTTTTTCAACTGAAAGTAAGGAGCGACATTAAAACTTAAAACGAACAGAAATTACTTCGTATATGAAAGAGGCTGCTTCCTCATCAACGCCCCGCTCTTTACGCTAAAGTTTGACTCTGTCTCTCAATTCTTCTTTTTAAAACAGTAAAAAACTTTAGCGTAAAGAGCGGGGCGTTGATGAGGAAGCAGCCTCTTTCATATACGAAGTAATGTCCGTTCGTTTTAAGTTTTAATGTCGCTCCTTACTTTCAGTTAAAAAAACTTGTTTTTTTTATTTAATTTCTGAACGTTTTTGAATCAATGCATGTTTTGATTTTGGCTCTCCGCAGAGGAATAATTAAAACGAAATTTGCATATTTTTTTTGGCTAAATGGCTTTCTCATAATTTTGATCGAATGATTTTGAGAAAAAAAGAGCGGGGGAGGAAGCCTAGTTGCCCTCCGATTTTTTGGTCAATTAAAAAGGCAACTAGAACTTTTAATTTTTTACGAATATTTTTATTAGTAAAAGATTTACGTAACTTATAAATTAGCTTACGTAAAGAACTTTTGTATTCTCATATTTTCATTACATATATGAGGGGGTTCGCCCCCTTGTCAGATCCTCGCTCTTTACACTAAAGCTTAAATTTTGTCCCAATTCATTAAGAATGACCCCAGAATCACAAAAGCCGTAGAATAAATAGTTGAAATTACTAAAAATACTTTAACGTAAAGAACGAGGTATTAGGAGGAGGTGAGCCCCTCAAATGGGTAATAATTTCTGTTTGTTTTAAGTTTTAATGCTCTTCCTTACTTCCAGCTGAAAGAACTTTTTCATATTTATTTTTTCATTGTGTTTTTAAATAATGCTAGTAAATCCTGCGCTCCCTTCATGGAGATTTTCTTCCCCCATGACAAATTATCAATGGAAAGTTCCCCCAGCATATCCCCCTCTTCTCAACCCCTCCCCCAACCAAAAAAATCCTCCTGAAAACGCCTGTACACTTCCCAATAACCATTACTATATGTAAGCATTGGTCAAAGTTTGTAACTTGTTGCCCTTCCCCTGGGGACTGTGGGGGAGTAAGTCGTACCCAAAGACATAGTTATAAGGTTTTTCGACTACGTTGATTAAAATGGCTATCTCAGAATTTCGATCCGTTGACTTTGGTAAAATAATTAGCGTGGGAGGGGGCCTAGGTTCCCTCCAATTTTTTTGGTCACTTAAAAAGGGCACTAGAACTTTTCATTTCCGTTAGAATGAGCCCTCTTGCAACATTCTAGGACAACTGGGTCGATACGATCACCCCTGGGAAAAAAAAAAAAAAAACAAACAAAAAAACAAATAAACACGCATCCGTGATCTGCCTTCTGGCAAGAAATACAAAATTCCACATTTTTGTAGATAGGAGCTTGAAACTTCGACATCAGGGTTCTCTGATACGCTGAATCTGATGGTGTGATTTTCGTTAAGATTCTATGACTTCTAGGGGGCGTTTCCCCCTATTTTCTAAAATACGCAAATTTTCTCAGGCTCGTAACTTTTGATGGGTAAGACTAAACTTGATGAAACTTATATATTTAAAATCAGCATTAAAATGCGATTCTTTTGATGTAGGTATTGGTATCAAAATTCCATTTTTTAAAGTTTTGGTTACTATTGAGCCGGTTCGCTCCTTACTACAGTTCGTTACCACGAACTGTTTGATTCAGTGTCTTTTTTCCTCTCGTGCAGTTCACTTAAAAAGGTTAGATTTTGCTGCTGTTTCTTCTTTGTTTATTTTTTTCCTCTTACTTTTTTTTTTAGCACTGAGGACGACTTGGCGGAGGTCCTTGTCGAAATATATGCTTGTTTTTCATATTTTACTACTGGCTGATAAAATCCTCGCTGGCCAAAAAAGCTTTTGGTTTTTTAATTCGGCATGACTAGAAAACCTTAAGTGACGAATTTTCCAGGGCCGTGAAAAATCTGACTCCAAAGCCCTTGAATTTTCACTCCTTGGCCCCTTGGCATAAGGAAATATTGCCCCTTCCCTTTTCAATTCTTACTGTTAACTTGCATATTTGTTTGGATGTAAACCTAAATAAAAACTTGAGAAAGTATACCTTTGAAATAATTCTTGACGTTTCAAATTTGATTGTGACAAGTGGTGGTCGTCACTGTGGCTACAAAATGAAGAGAAATGACGAATTCACACTTTAATTAGTGTATCTTATGTTCAAAAGACCTTCATATGTGGTTTTCAGTTCTTTAGCTTCTTAAATTAGGGGGATACAACCGCTCGCTTTTAGAATCTACTTGCACACTCATTTGGCAAAAAGCCAAACGAAGAAACTTTAGCAAGTATTAATTTGAAGGTAAAAATTGACCTCTAAAATGTTTCATTACAAAAAAACTTAAAAATGGCATTCGATGGTTCAACAGTAAAGAAAAAAAAATTCTCTGATCCTCAAAAAAGAGTCTATGCTGCGTTTTGTTTCATTTATCTAATTTTTTTTTGTCTTTTTTATGCCCGAAAGGCTTTGCTACTAAATAACTCATAAATTGATTTTAGAAAAATTAGATCCTCGGGTATTATATCACATTTATGGAGCTATAAAGAGGTGCAAGAAGGGTAATGTCTAACAATATATACAGTGGTGGTTCTGGCCTCTCCTGCGCACGGGGTAAAATAATGATTAAAACCCTCCTTCCTCCCACGAAATTTTCAGGCCACATTTTAACAAAATGTTCATTTATTAACAGAATTACTTTCAATTTATTAACAATTTATTTTTGATTCAGTCTTTAAGTTATTTAATTATTATTAATTGTGTTAATTTACTTATTTTCTTTACTTATTATATTAATTAATTAATAATTTATTAATTATTTTCATTTATTAACTCTGCCCTGTACTTTATTGATATAATTCCATAAATTGCAAAATCACAACCGTTAGATTATTTGTTTGAAATTTTGCACCTCTAAAATTTTGCGCCAGGGGCAGGTGCTCCCTCTTCTAAAATCACCTATGAATCTATATGTGTAAAATATTAGCTCCTTTCCCTATTGCTTTACGAGCTATGACACGCTAAAATACATTTCGAAAAATTTTCGAAGTTAGATTTCATATACATTTTAGGTTTTTTTGTCGTTTACATATTAAGGTGAACGAAAGAGTGAAGTGTGACAAAATATACAGGAAATATATAATTTTGGCTAAATATTTGCACATTAGGGCGGCGGGGGGTTGGGGGTAAAGTCAAGTGAAGCACTTATAGGAATCATATAGGCTATGTAAGTATTTAAAGATTTTTAGGATTACTTATATTGTTCCTAAAGACGCTTCACTTTACTTTATCGCCAACCCACCTTTTAACTCTCCCCCCAATAAAAAATTCCTATTAAAGGATAATGGGCTGGTAATATTTTAGGTAATCCTATTTTATCGGTCAGTTTCATTCTCAAAACTTTATTATAAATAGCCAGCTAAACTATAGCGTAAATAGTGAGGGATTGAGAGAGGCAGCAGTCCTCTTCTTCATATTGTTGTCAACTTTATATTCAGCTGAATTTAAAAAATTAATTAAATTGGAACTGAAAAATACTAATGAATGTAGATTATTATTTTTATGTACATATGCTGATATTTGTTCCTTAAAATGTTAACAATATCTGATTTGTTAAAATAATAAGAGTTAAAACCTAATTTTTTTTTTCAGTAAAGTGCAAATTATGTTTTTGCTTTGGGGTGGCACAGGGGGTTTTAGTCCCTATCCATGTTACTTTCTGTTCGTTTTGAGTTTAAATCGATTATTTATTGTAATTTCTTTTCGTTTTGGGTTTCATTTATTTATCACTGCTTATTTGTGGTGTTTTACACTTGGTGTTAATTCGCCCCTTAAGATCATCTCCTTTAATTATAATTAAAGGAGTCAATTTTGATCAACTATAACTAATTATAATAGTTTATATATTCATTTACTTCTTGTAGTAGTGCAGGGGTAGTAGTATTTGCAGTAGTGTGCAGATATTGCATTTTGGCCGATTGATCTGCCCCTTTAACTATTCTCTGACAGTTTCAACTTATTACACAAATCAATTCTCAAGATGCGATATTTTGACAACCCAAATGCACCAAATAGTGTCTTTTGTTAGTTCCAAAAATATTACTGATGTGCAGTTTTGACACCATTTTGAGGCCCTTTTCACCGTAATGCTATAAGCTTTGCATGTAGTTGTAATTGAAGTAGTAGTTGGAGCAGTTTAATAGCAGTAGTAGCATTAGTAAATGTAGCAGTGGTATTGGTGTTATTAGTGACATGTTTATATTACCTTTTTCTCAATTGTCATTCCCCTTTAAGTATTTTCCGAAAGTTCCAACTTCTTACCTAAATCAATTCTTGAGATAGACCCTTTTGACAATCTGCATGTGTACCTTTTTGTCAATTTATCTTTCACTTTAAGTTTTTTCTGAAAGTTCCAACTTAATCCATAAATCCATTCTTAAGATAGGCCCTTTTGATAATCTGCATGTGCATAGTGTGTTTTGATTTAGTTCAAATTTCCCTTTAATATTATATCAAATTTTCACCTTCTTACGTGTAGCCTTAATCGTGGTAGCATCATAGTAGTAGTGGTAGTAGTAGAAACAGTAGTAGTAGTAATATTGTATTATTATTAGTAGTAACAGTAGTAACAGCAGTATTAACAGCAGTAGAAGCAGGTACATTTTTCCTTTTGTCCACTGAATAGCAGTGGTAGTAGTGATTATAGTTGTAGTAGCAGCAGAAGTAGCAGTAGTTATAGTAAGAGTAGCCTGAAAATATGGCCTTTTCGGTCAATCGATCATCTCCCTTATCATTTCCTGAAAGTTTCAAATTTTATATACTCAGTCATGCCTGAGTTACACCTTTTTGACAACCCTTATACACATAACATGTTTTGAGTTAGTTCAACACTCCCCTTAACATTCCCTGAAAGACTCACTTTAATGCCCTTCGTATTTTGGGAAAGTAGAAGTCAAACATGCATATCTTTTCTCAACAGCATATACTGTATGTAAAAATGAACAAATTACCTAACTTACACCTCTTGCCTTGAGACATACCGTAAGGGGAGCTTGACTTCCCCAAACACATAATTACTGAGCCTTTCAACAACGCTGAAAAAAATAGGTGTCTAAAAACTTTAAATAATGAAAAATTAGTTTTTTTAACTGAAAGTAAGGAGCGACATTAAAACTTAAAACGAACAGAAATTTCTCCGTGTATGAAGAGGGCTGTTCCCTTCTCAAAGTCCAGCTCTATACGCTAAGATTCAACTCTTTTTCACAATTCTACTTTATTAACCAGTAAAAAAATTTAGCGTAAAGAGCAGGGCATTGAGAAGGGGACAGCCCATTTCATACACGGAGTAATTTCTGTTCGTTTTAAGTTTTAACGTCGCTCCTTATTTCCAGTTAAAAAACTAGCTTTTTTTATTAACGGAATTTTTTTTTATGAACGTTTTTGAATTAACGGAAGTTTGATTTTGGCTCTCCGCACATAAATTATTAAAATTAAATTTGCATATTAATTTTTTTTGAGGGGGGGGGGGCTAAATGGCTTTCTCTTAGTTTTGATCAGACGATTTTGAGAAACAAAGGCTGGGGAAGGAGGCCTAGTTGACCTCCAATTTTTCGGTTACTTATAAAGGCAACTAGAACTTTTAATTTTTAACGAACGTTTTTATTAGTAAAAAATATATGTAACTTAAGAATTAACTTACGTAACGAATATCTATATTCTTATATTTTTATTATGTATATGAGGGGGTTTTTTCCCCTCGTTAATACCTCGCTCTTTACACTAAAGCTTAAGTTTTGTCCCAATTCTATATGAATGACCCCTGAATCAGAAAGGCCGTAGAATAAATAGTTGAAATTACTAAATATACTTTAGCATAAAGAGCGAGGTATTTAGGAGGAGAAGAACCCGCCGTATGTGTAATAATCTCTTTTAGTTTTAAGTTTTAATGCTACTCCTTACTTTCAATTGAAAAAAAACTTTTTCATGTTTATTTTTTCATTGTTTTATATAGTAATGCTAGAAAATCCTGCGAACTTTTCATGGAATTTCTATTCCCCCATGACATATTCCTCCAAGAAAAGATCCTACCACATAGCCAAATCCCCTACACCACCCCCCCCCCCCCTCAACCAAAAAAAAAATCCCTAGAAAACGTCTGTACACTTCCCAATAACCATTACTGTATGTAAACAATGGTCAAAGTTTGTAACTTGCAGCCCCTCCCCTGGGGACTGTTGGGGAGTAAGTCATCCCCAAAGACATAGTTATTATGGTTTTTGACTATGCTGAACAAAATGGCTATCTCAAAATTTTGATCTGTTGACTTTAGGCAAAAAATGAGCGTGGGAGGGGGCCTAGGTGCCCTAGAATTTTTTGGTCACTTAAAAAGGGCACTAGAACTTTTCATTTCCGCTAGAATGAGCCCTCTTGCGACATTCTAGGACCACTTGGTCGATACGATGACCCCCTGGGAAACCTTTATCAAGTTTTCTCAGGCTCGTAACTTTTGATGGGTATAACTGATCTCGATGAAACTTATATATTTAAAATCAGCATAAAATGCGATTCTTTTGATGTAACTATTGGTATCAGAATTCCGATTTTTAGAGTTTTGGTTACTATTGAGTCGGTTCACTCCTTACTATAGTTCATTACCACGAACTGTTTGACAAATACAGTTGGTTTGGTAATTACAATTGTTTTTACAATTTTTTTTATTAATGTAATAGAGTTTTGGTTACTATTGAACCGGGTCGCTCCTTACTACAGTTTGTTACCACGAAATTTTTGACTATTGGTAGCGAAATTCCATTTTTTATAGTTTCGGTTACTATTGAGCCGGGTCGCTCCTTACCACAGTTCGTACCACGAACTGTTTGAAAATGTATAATTTTTTGCCACAAGACAGATCACGGATGTGTGTTTTTTTTCTTCCAAGGGGTGATCGTATTGACCCAGTGGTCCTTGAATATTGCGATAGGGCTCATTCTAATGGGAATTAAAAGTTATAGTGCCCTATTAAAGTGACCAAAAATATTAGAGGGCACCTAGGCCCCCTCCCAAGCTCATTTTTCCCCAAAGTCACTGGATCATAATTCTGAGAGAGACATTTTGCTCAACATAGTCGAAAACCATAATAACTATGTCTTTGGGGACGACTTACTCCCCGACAGTCCCCGTGGGGGGGCTGCAAGTTACAAACTTTGACCAGTGTTTACATATAGTAATGGTTATTGGGAAGTGTACAGACGCTTTCAGGAGGATTTTTTGGTTGGGGGAGGGTTTGAGGGGAGGGGGTTATGCGGGGAAAACTTTCCATGGGGGAAGAAAATTTCGATGAAGGAGGTGCAGGATTTATTAACAATTTTTTAAAGAACAATGAAAAAATGAATATAAAAAGTTTTTTGAACTGAAACTAAGGAGCATTAAAACTTAAAACGAACGGAAATTATTACGCATTTGAGGGGTTCACCTCCTCCTAATACCTTGCTCTTTACGCTAAAGTAATTTTATTAATTCCAACTATTTTTTCTACGGCCTTTGTGATTCAGGGGTCATTCTTAAGGAATTGGGACAAAATTTAAGCTTCAGTGTAAAGAGCGAGGTACTGACATGGGGGAGAATTCCCTCATATAAATAATAAGAACGTACGAATATAGAAGTTCGTTACGTAAGTTTATTCGTGAGTTACGTATACTTTTAAAAATAAAACGTTCACAAAAAATTAAAAGCTCTAGTCACATTTTTAAATAATCAAAAAATTAGAGGGTAACTATTCCTCTTCCCCCGATCCTTTTTTCTCAAAATCGTCCGATCAAAACTATGAGGACGCCATTTAGCCATAAAAATAAATTAGTATGCAAATTTTGTTTTAATTATTCTTGTGTTGAGAGCCAAAATCAAAACATGCATTAATTCAAAAACGTTCAGAAATTAAATAAAAAAGCAAGGTTTTTAACTGAAAGTAAGGAGCAATATTAAAACTTAAACCGAACGGAAATTACTCCGTATATGAAAGGGGATGTTCCCTCCTCAACGTCACGCTCTTTAGGCTAAAGTTTTTTACTGTTTTAAAAAGTAGAGTTGAGAGAGAGAGAGTCAAACTTTAGCGTAAAGAGCGGGGTGTTGAGGAGGGAACAGCCCCTTTCATATACGGAGCAATTTCTGTTCGTTTTAAGTTTTGATATTGCTCCTTACTTTCAGTTAAAAAAATTGTTTTTTTTATTCAATATTTTAAAGAAATGAATCGTATTTGATGCCAGCTATGCTTACAGGCCATTGTGGCCATTAGCTGATGAATGAAAGTTTATAGTGTTGTTTTTTGAATAAAATTGCCTACCTACCTACCTACCTATCAAGCTTTGCTTCGATGGGACTTGGGATGAAAAAAGCAAGGATGGAAATCCTTCCCCGTCATATTCTACTCATAAAAAGCCTGAAGAAGCTGCGATTTTTTTTCTCGAAAGGGCTCTTCCTCTGTTTGACTTGAGCAGCCCTTGTGATTGTGCTTTTAGGAGGATATATGGATGGGAAGTATATTGTCCGTCAAACATGCAATATTACATCTGTTCTTAATTTAAAATGCTACAATATGTTCAAAATTTTCTAAAATCTATCAATTAGTCTAAGGCTTAGAATAAGGGATTTGCATAATCTCTTCATTTGCATAAACAGAGAAGGTCGATAAAAAGACGATTTTTAGAAACAAGGGGAGGGGAAGGAGGCCTAGTTGCCCTCCAATTTTCGGTTACTTAAAAAGGCAACCAGAACTTTTAATGTTTAACGAACATTTTTATTAGTAAAAAATATACGTAACTCAAGAATTAACTTACGTAACAAACTTCTATATTCTTATATTTTCATTCTGTATATGAGGGGGTTTGTCCCCTCGTTAATAACTCGCTTTTTACACTAAAGTTTAAGTTTTGTCCCAATTCTTTAAGAATGATTCCCGAATCAGAAAAGCCGTAGAAATAAATAGTTGAAATTACTAAAGATACTTTAGCATAAAGAGCGAGGTATTTAGGAGGAGAAGAACCCCTCATATGCGTAATAATCTCTTTTCATTTTAAGTTTTAATGCTACTCCTTAATTTAAATTGAAAAAACTTTTTCGTGTTTATTTTTTCATTGTTTTTTTTTTTTATAGTAATCCTAGAAAATCCTGCGTCCTTTTCATTGAATTTCTCTTCCCCTAAGACATATTTCTCCGAGGAAAGATCCTCCCCCATAGACCCCTCCCCTCAACCCCCCTCCTAACCAAAAAAAATCCCCCTGAAAACGTCTGTACACTTCCCTATAACCATTACTGTATGTAAACAATGGTCAAAGTTTGTAACTTGCAGCCCCTCCTCCGGAGACTGTGGGGGAGTAATCATCCCCAAAGACATAGTTATTATGGTTTTTGACTATGCTAAACAAAATGGCTATCTCAAAATTTTGATCCGTTGACTTTGGGAAAACAATGAGCGTGGGAGGGGGCCTAGGTACCCTCCAATTTTTTGGTCACTTAAAAAGAGCACTAGAACTTTTTATTTACGTTAGAATGAGCCCTAATGCGACATTCTAGGACCATTTGGTCGATACGATGACCCCTGAAAAAAAAAAAAAAAACAACAAATAAACACGCACCCGTGATGTGTCTTGTGGCAAGAAAAAAACGAAATTCCACATTTTTGTAGATAGAAGCTTGAAATTTTCGCAACAGGGTTGCCTGATACGCTGAATGCGATGGTGTGATTTTCGTTAAGATTCTATGACTTTTAGGGGGTGTTTTCCCCTATTTTCCAAAATAAGGCAAATTTTCTCAGGCTCGTAACTTTTGATGACAAAGACTAAATTGGATGAAACTTATATATTTAAAATCAGCATGAAAATTTAATTCTTTTGATATATCTTTTAGTATCAAAATTCTGTTTTTTAGAGTTTTGTTTACTATTGAGCAAGGTCGCTCCTTACTACAGTTCGTTACCACGAACTGTTTGATTTGGATATTTTTTTGGGGGGAAATGATGGGCGTGGTTGGGGGTTTACTCTCAAATTACTTTTGAGTGTTAAAAAGGGTGCAATAAATTCCAAATTCAGATCAAATGAGCCCCTTCTGAATTTTATAGGACAGCCCATTCCATAAAAATCTTATATATCCCCAGAATATAACTTAAAACCCTGTCCCTAGGGCATTAAGAGGTTTTTTCAACCGAAGAGACATTGTTATATGTTCTTTGGACTATCTTGAACAAAATTGTTATATCACAATTTTATACCAACTTCCAATTTTCAACCAAATTACCCTCCTCCTAAGTTAAACAACCATCCCTTCCATAAAAACCTTAAGTGCCCCCGTAACACAACTTACGACCCTTGCCCCCAGGATCTGGCAGTTTGTATCAACCATAAAAGCCTCTTTGGACTATTTTGAATAGAATGACTGTCTCAAAACTTCTATTGGATGAATTTCAGATAATACGGCATGTGGGGGTGGGGGTGGGGTTTTGTGCTAACCACCCTTTGATCACTTTTACTCCCAAAAAGGGCACTAGAAATTCTGATTACCATTCCAAAGAGTCCCATCTGAAGTATATGAGACCATCCTTTCTATAAGAACCTTATATGCCCCCAGGGCTACTTTGAACAAAATTTCGTATCTCTTAGTTGCGATTGGATGTCGTTTGTGGAATGATGGGCGTGGGGGTTGGGTTGTTTATTGCTCTCAAATCACTTTTACCTCTTAAAAGAGCACTGCAATTTCCAATTTCAAAATCAAGTGAACTACTTAACGTTAACTTAACGTTAACGTTTAGACAAGGGAAAACCATACTACTCGAAATAATTGTTTTCATTAAAGCGCAAATGACTCTCTGTTCTCTAAAGGGCTTAGGGGGCGTTTGTCTTGCCTCTATCTCTTGTACTTTATGTTCGCTTGGGGCTTGGCTCTATTTTTCATTGTAATTCACGTTCGTTTCGCGTTTCATTTAACCCTTCACAGTAATTTCTGCTTATTTTAAGCTTTAATTACTATTTAAATCTATTTTTGATGTCTTTGGTTTAATCTAGGTCTTTACTTTTCTTTAGAAAGCTCAATTTTGTCCGGAAAAAAAATAATATAGCATTTTGGTCCGTCAGGTAAGAAAGCAAATTTAAAAGTAACTCAATGATGCTTCAAATAGTTTTATCGTTTTACCAAACGGAAGAAATGATTAAGATTTATGAGTAGCGTAAGCTTAGAGTCAACTTGAATAAATTAGAGTAACTCCTTTCAACTGTCACAATAAAATATTCAAACTATAGACACCTTTTCCTATTTCAATATAATCCATTCAGGACCCATAGCTCAGACAAAGCAACCATAATTGTACATATGACAACTCCTACTTTCTTTCTAAGGCCTTAATCATAAAATATTACCAAAAGTCCCTCCCGCCTTTATCACCAACGAACCGTATCATCATTTCTGTTATATTCTGATAATAAATACATGAAGTTCTGCCGCATTCAGCACTATTCCCCCTTCTCTAAATCTCTATCTATGCCCGTCCTCCTCCTATTCAATTTATATTCCATTTTCCAAGTGAGAGCTAAGCGAATAAGCGGATTAGAAAGACCTGCTTTCGTTTCCGCCTTGGGAAGGTAGAGAAAGCACTTCCAGGATGAAAAATGACAGTCTCTCTAGAGTAAAGGTTTCCATTAGAAAGAAAACCTTATAATTCTAAAGGTAGATAAATTGAGTGTGTAATACTTTTTTCATTATGGGATTTACCTGTCCTCAAGAAAAATCTGTCGTAATTGGAAGTATGCGTAAAAATATCAAAAGCCAAAAATGTATTGTTGAAGAAACTGATGATCTAGCTAATTTTAAAAATTTACAATTTATACTTTCATTTAATTAAAATAGTTTACTCATAATGCCAACTCATAATGACATCATAAATTCTCTCCAAAATGTGTTGTTGGGCCAGTGCAGTAAAACAAAAAAATTAAAATTAAAAAATTTAATAAAAATTAAAAAATTAAGAAAAAACTTAGCACCATTGAAATGACTAAATTTTGTTCCCTGGAAAAAAATACGTAAGTGCTTTCACTGGTAGAAATAAAATAAAAATCTAGTTTTCCAAAACGGTCGAAATTGAACCACAAACAAATAATGTAAAACTTAAAAATAACAATAAATTTTCGAAAAAATCTTTACAAAAACAACAGTCCTAAACTGTCGTACTAATTGTCGTTGAGTGATGCAATGTATTTTTTTGCGGGAATTTATTTCCAAAAGAGGGGTATAAATTGGTAAGAACACCATGAATTGGTAAGAAAATCGCGTGAAATATATAAAATAAACAGTATTAAAAAATAATAGCAGTTTAGTAGGTACTGCTCTGCATGCAAATCTTAGAGCCTTTTAATGCCCAAAGATTGATAAAAACCCATGCTTTGCTAATTCTTAATCTATAAAGCATTACAAAGATTTTTATTAATTAATCCTTTTTTTGGGATTACTAATTTATCAATTGAATGATTTTTGTTTTTTGTTCGGAATATAATAATCTTATCTTTATCGTTATCATCTGTGGTAGACGATAAAAAACTAGTAAATTATTCCGGAGTGCAATTTTGTGAAATTACCACATGAAATCCTTTTTGTTAAATGGCTCTTTCCCAGGAGAAAAATTGTACTGAGGTGGGATTGTACGAATTGTGAGTAGGCTAATCATAGCTAATAACTTCATAAGCAAAGAGAATCGTATAAATACAAGTTTTTGAATCTTCAGGGACTGGATCTTTGTGAGATTAAATAAAATAAAAAGTTTCTTTTTTTTAAAGAAAGTAAGGAGCGACATTAAAACTTAAAACGAACAGAAATTAATCCGTGTATGAAAGGGGCTGTCCCCTCCTCAACACCCCGCTCTTTACGTTAAAGTTTTTTTTATTGTTTTAAAAAAGCAGAACTGTGACAAAGAGTCAAACTTTATCGTAAAGAGCGGGGCGTTGAGGAGGGGACAACCCCTTTCATATGCGGAATAATTTCTGTTCGTTCTAAGTTTTAATGTAGCTCCTTACTTTCAATTAAAAAACTTGTTTTTTTAATTTAATTTCTGAACGTTTTTATAAAATAAATGCAGGTTTTAGCCCATCGTTCATGAATAATTAAAACGAAATTTGCATATTAATTTTTACTTTTTTTATGGCTAAATGGCTTTCTCAAAGTTTTGATCGAGCGCTTTTTAATTAATAGGGTTGGGGAGGGGCCTAGTTGCCCTCACTTTTTTTTATTACTTAAAGCGACACTAGAGCTTTAATTTTATTTACGAACGTCTTTATTAGTAATAAATATACGTAACTTAAGAATTAACTTACGTAACGAACTTCTATGTCCATATACGTTTATTGTGTATATGAAGGGGTTCGCCACCTCGTCAATAACTCCCTCTTTATACTTAAGTTCGAACTACGTTCAAATACTTTCTAGAATGACCCCTGAATCCCAAAGGCCGTTTGATTAGAATAAATAGCTCTTTTGAAATTACTAAAATAATTTAGCGGAAAGAGTGAGGTATTAGGGAGGGATTGAACCCTTTCATATACGTAATAATCTCTGTTTAATTTAAGTTTTAATGCTGTTCCTTACTTTCAGTTGAGAAAACTTGTTTCTTATTAAATTTCTCATTGTTTTTTTTAAATAATGTTGGAAGATCCAGAACCCCCTTCCTGGAAATTCTCTTCCCCCATGATAAATTCCTACATGGAAAGATCCTCCCACGTATCCTTCTCCCCCGACCCCCCATCACCAGAAAAAATACCCTGAAAACGTCTGTATACTTCCCAATAACCAATGCTATATGCAAACAATGGGCAAAGCTCGTAACTTGCAGCCCTTCCCTCGGGGATTGTGGGGGATTAAGTCAATAGCTACGAAGATAACACTGCCTTTCCATATCAAATAAAAACAACTTAGAAACACACACACATATATATATATATATATATATATATATATATATATATATATATATATATATATATATATATATATATATATATACACATATATATATATATATATATATATATATATATATATATATATATATATATATATATATATATATATATATGTATATATATATATATATATATATATATATATATATATATATATATATATATATATATATATATATATATATATATATATATATATATATATATATATATATATGTATAAATGAAATGATTTTTTCAAAAAAAAACCTCTAGAATTATGTTCGTTTTTCTGTGTATGAAGTACCGTCCCGATGTAAAATGAGGAGCTGAGTCCGAAAATGAAAGCAAATTTGATTTACAACATACCAGAAAAAAGCTTCATACATCAATATGTGATTTTACCCTTCTCATCGTTGTGCCTCTTTGTCACCACACTATCAGAAGACAACTACTCTGACATAAAATGATGAATTGGGCCCAAAAATCAAATTAACCTGAAGTAGTGTCTACTAGAAAACCCGTGTCATATTCATCAATATACACTTTTTATTTTTATTTGACATGTTTCTTTTAGCACTTACTTTCCACCAATTCGTCGATCGTCAGTAAAAAAAAATAAGTGGGCAGATAAATTATGGTTTGCTCGTTTAAAAGACCAGTTAATGCACATAAGACAGCTACACCACTTCCATTACCTTCATATGCAATGAATTATATCAACGTTTCGTCCCACGCTTTATCCAAGTGATTTTTCGGATTAAGTTGTAAGCTAAAAAGTCACAACTGAAAATTGCCCCAACTAATCATTTATTAAGTCACGTAAATGGCCGTGTTCGATATCTTGCCATCTATAGATTTAAAAAAGTAATTCAATATATCTACCACCTAACAAGCTAAAAAAGTATTCGTACTGCGAAATTTCTTTAGAGTCGAACGACCTGGATCATAAAATCTCCATTTAAAATCCACCTCTGACATGCTACCTTATCTGGCTGCATCTGGGGACAACCATTGCACATAATCATTCTCGCTTTACCTCCAGCGAATGGTCAAGCCCCAAGAAACCCATCTTGCCGTTTATCAAGCCTTCCAGAATGAGATGCATCTGATCACACATTCTGATAGATTCTGGGCTGGGCTCTCCACGTATCTTATCATTGAGCAGCAGCTCATGCGTTGCCTCAAAACGGCTGGTGGCCAATGGTCATTGGTCATACCAATGAAAGTGGTATGACACAGGTTTAAAGGACTTTATGGTTCTGTCTCGACCAGTCTGCTCTGCATTAAATCTTCTAATGGAGGCTATGTTACAGATTTTCTATGGAACACGTGAACAACATGAAATCTCCGAGCCGAGGCAACTCAGTGACTGTAAAGACGCCCAGATCGTTATCGATTTCCTAGAAAAAGGATCACCATTTAATGGGGATCTTCAGCTAAGAAATATCACCAACGGTCTGGCAGCCGACGACTCTGCCAACGCTGATTGTGCTAAGCATTTAGACCTAAAAACCATTGACTACATGTCTGGAAAGCTAGTCGCTGATTTTATGTTTCGACGAAAACAACCGGCAGTTCAAATTACTACAAAGCAGAATCCAGGTGGAGATTGCAAAAGACTGGACCCCGCTCTCCTTTTTCAGAGGCTCATTACGCTAGCAAAGAGGATCTATCTCACGGAATCTGAGTACTTTTATTAGGAACTATGTTCCCACCCGGAATCACTTTTTGACAATTTTTGCATGTTTCGATCTCTGAACAAGCCAAAGTTTGCCAAAGCTATAGCACAGGCTTGCAATCTTGAGGAGCGCTCTACTTCCCTTCCCAATGGCATTCTATGCTTCATTGACGGTGGAGCTCTTCTGCACAGAATTCCATGGGCCAAAAACGAACGTTACTCCAAAATCCTTGACCATTATGCTACTTACGTGATCCAACAGCATCCATCTGCCAATATTGGGTTCAACGGCTACAATGGTGAAGCTACCATAAAGGATATGGCCCAGTCGAATATAAGTCATTTAATCAGCCGTGAGATCTTCTTCACAGCAGATATACAGCTAAAGTCAAAAAAATCATGGTGACCTATCAAGCAGGAAACTATTCTTTGCACCAGATAGATCTTCCAGGAGAAATAAGGCCAAAACCCAAGGCACAATTACTTTTAACATGTTTTATATAGATTAAGGTAAAATTCTAGTTAATTGACTTCTTGCTATCTCAGAAAGGGTTTAGGCTAGGAAAACGAAACTTTCAGGCATAGGTCTACAGACTAAAGTATGTCCTGGGAAAGTATTTTGAAGCAACTACCTCCACTCCTTTGGCCTCAAGAGGGCCTTGAAATTTGCCTACATGACAGGTTTATACCTATTGAAATTTTGACTAAACAACATTTTACCTTAATTTTCAGTTACTAGTTGCTTTTTCTCTACCTTTAATTCTGAAAATGCAATTCCTGTTATTTGAGTAGAATTTTGAGCCATATCAATATTTTTTTTCAAAATTTAGGAAATGTGTTTGCATATCTTTAAAACCTTATAAAATTGAATCGAGCAAAGTTTTGAAGCTGAAAACAATTTTGTTGTACTTCAATTAAGCAGAAGATCTATTTTGCAAGGTTTTACTTTTGTTACACACATATTTTTAAAAGTCATCAAAGGTCAGGACCCTCTAGAGGGAGAAGGAGTGGAGGTAGTTGCTTCAAAATACCTTCCCGGGACAAACTTTAATCTGTAGATTTATCCCTGAGAGTTTCATTTTCTTAACCTAAACCCTTTCTGAGATAGCAAGAAGTCAATTAACTAGAATTTTACCTAGATTAATTTTGACATCAATATCGTTTACGTTCCTATATCCTTATTTCATTTTTTTTTTTTTTTTATTACAAATCAGTTATTTGATCTACGCAGCCTAACTAGACCCAAATCCTCACACCTCGGTCTTTACGCTAAAGTTTTTTAGTTCTTCTGAAAAAGCTTCTTATTGTTTCAATTAAACGACCCTTGTGTTTCACGAGTCGTTGTTAAAGAATTCGGACAAAATTCAAACTTTAGCGTAAAGAGCAAGGTGTTGAGAAGGAGGCAATCCCCTTCATATGTGTGATTATTTCTGTCCGATTTAAGTTTTAATTTTGCTCCTTACTTTCAGTTGAAAAAAATTGTTTTTTAATTTAATTTCTGATCTTTTTTTCAATTGAATAAAAAAACAGTTTTTTAAGTGAAAGTAAGGAGCGACATTAAATTTTAAAACGAGCAGAAATTACTTCGTATATGAAAGGTGCTGCTACCTCATCAACGCCCCGCTCTTTACGCTAAAGTTTGACTTTTTCTCTCAACTCTTCTTTTTTAAAACAGTAAAAAACTTTAGCATAAAGAGTGGGGCGTTGATGAGGAAGCAGCCCCTTTCATATACGAACTAAAAATGTTTTGATTTTGGCTCTCAGCAGAGGAATAATTAAAACAAAATTTGCATATTTATTTTTTCGGCTAAATGACTTTCTCATAGTTTTGATCGAATGATTTTGAGAAAAAAAAGGAGTGGGGGAGGAAGCCTAGTTGCCCTCCGATTTTTTGGTTACTTAAAAAGGCAACTAGAACTTTTAATTTTTTACGAATGTTTTTATTAGTAAAAGATATACGTAACTTATAAATTAGCTTACGTAACGAACTTTTGTATCCTCATGTTTTTATTACATATATGAGGGGGTTCACCCCCTCGTCAGTACCTCGCTCTTTACACTAAAGCTTAAATTTTTTCCCAATTCATTAGGAATGACCCTTGGATCACAAAAGCCATAGAATAATTAGTTGAAATTGCTAAAAATACTTTAAAGTAAAGAGCAAGGTATTAGGAGGAGGTGAGCCCCTCATATGCGTAATAATTTCTGTTCGTTTTAAGTTTTAATGCTGCTCCTTACTTCCAGTTGAAAAAAAAAAATTCATATTCATTTATCCATTGTTTTTTTTTAAATAATGCTAGAACTTCTTGCGCTCTCTTCATGAAAATTTTCTTCGACCCATGACAAATTCCTCGATGGAAAGTTTCCCAAACATATCCCCCTCTTCTCAACACCTCCCCCCAACCAAAAAATTCCCCTGAAAACGTCTGTACAGTTCACAATAACCATTACTATATGTAAGCACTGGTCAAAGTTTGTAGCTTGTAGTCCCTCCCACGAGGACTGTGGGGGACTAAGTCGTCCCCAAAGACATAGTTATAAGGATTTTCGACTACGCTGAATAAAATGGCTATTTCAGAATTTTGATCCGTTGACTTTGGGAAAATAATAAGCGAGGGAGGGGCCCTAGGTGCCCTACAATTTTTTGGTCACTTACAAAGGTCACTAGAACTTTTCACTTCTGTTAGAATGAGTCCTCTCGCAAAATTCTAGGATCACTGGGGCGATACGATTACCCCTGGGGAAGAAGAAGAAGAAGAAAAAAAACAAGCAAATAAACACGCATCCGTGATCTGCCTTCTGGCAAAAAATATAAAATTTCACATTTTTGTAGATAGGAGCTTGAAACTTCTACAATAGGGTTCTCTGATACGCTGAATCTGATGGTATTATTTTTGTTAAGATTCTATGACTTTTCAGGGGTGTTTCCCCCTATTTTCTAAGATAAGGCAAACTTTCTCAGGCTCGTAACTTCTGATGGGTAAGACTAAACTTGATGAAACTTATATATTTAAAATCAAAATTAAAATATGATTCTTTTGATGTAGCTATTGGTATCAAAATTCCATTTTTTAGAGTTTTGGTTACTATTGAGCCGGGTCGCTCCTTACTACAATTCGTTACCACGAACTGTTTGATATCCACTACTATCTAAAATGCAATGAGGTAACCCATCAATTCCTCCGTGAAATTTTTTTCAGTAATAATACAAATTATTGATATTCAGGTCCGGGATGCGGTTGAGTGTAACATGTGCCTATTTCCCCAACCATACTTGGAACTTTCTTATACAAACTCTCTCGTAAAGCAATTACGAGCCCTTATTTACCTCCCTCCTCCTCCCCGAAGTATCGAACCATTACAATTTCTTTTTGTTTCCCTGTATTTTGTTTATAACCATTGTATTTCAGGAGCAACATTTTGGCATTGTCCTTTTTTTTTCCTCTTTTCCCTCGGCAAATTTCATTTATGACGAATCACCACTGATTATCCAACTTCTGCAATTTTTGAGAACAGTGTAAACCTCTAGCCAAACTGATTGATATTATGCTACCTTTTTGAGAAAGTACAAATAATCTTTGCCTGGGGTCAATAAGGGTGTTTTAGCTAGTCTTTGAGCTGGAGCCATTAATACGTGAGCTGAAACAGAGTAAGATATAGTCTATATATAGACTTAAATATTAGTGTTTCCACTTCTACGGATTTATCGGTAGATCTACCGATTTTGGGACTCTTCTACCGAATAAATTTCAAGCCTAATTAATATAGATATATCTAATAGATATAGAGTTATATAGAGTTAGATACAGACTATAGATATATACTTTGTAGAAGAGAAACAGCTGAAGTCGTTCCGTCAAGCTTTCACTTCTTTGATACATGTTTCTGCTGTTGATTGGAAAGCTCCGTTCAAACAATCATCAGGCAGTTTGAAAATAAAGTCGGATTAAATCTAAGAATTCTTAAGAGGTGCAATGATTCCCAGGCCCAATTAATCAAAATATTTTCTAATCTTAAGATAAAAAAAGCGTTTCCCATTCCCATGTGTCTGAAAAATTCCGTTCTGTCTATCAAAATTCCGTTTTGAAGAGTTTCGGTTACTATTGGGCCGGGTCCCTCTTTACTTACACTTCGTTACCACGAACGTTTGATTCAGTTTTTCGGAAGACCGGGAATAATCCAAAAAGTGTAAAAAGTAAGGGTACATACTTGCTTCTTGGACAATGCTTCTTTTTCGGATTAACCAGAACCCATATTGCAACCCAAGAAAAGAAATCGAAGAAGACATGCCATGATATCACAATTTCACTCCTAGTATCTTCAAAAATTCAAACCACTTAATAATATAAAGATGCTTGACAAATACTGTAGCAGCTACTCCTGAGTATATCAAGTTTTGCCTAATATTCGATATGATGTGCATAATAAACTGTATCAATTGATCAATACAGCAAAATAATGTCGAAATTTTAATGCCCTATTGTTATCCTTTGTATGAAAAAAAAAAAAGTTTTTTTAAACTGAAAGTAAGGAGCGACATTGAAACTTAAAAACGAACAGAAATTACTTCGTATATGAAAGGGGCTGGTCCCTCCTCAACGCCCCGCTCTTTACGCTTAAGTTTGACATTTTCTCTCAACTCTACTTTTTAAAACAGTAAAAAACTTTAGCGTAAAGAGCGGGGCGTTGAGGGGGACCAGCCCCTTTCCTATACGAAGTAATTTCTGTTCGTTTTAAGTTTTAAAGTCGCTCCTTACTTTCAGTTAAAAAACTTTTTTTTTATTTAGTTTCTGAACGTTTTTGAATTAATGCATGTATTGATTTTGGCTCTCCTCAGATGAATAATTAAAACGAAATTTACATATTTATTTTTTTGGCTAAATGGCTTAATCATAGTTTTGATTGAATGATTTTGGGAAAGAAGGAGCGGTGGAGGATGCCTAGTCACCCCCCCCAGTTTTTTGGTTACTTAAAAAGGCAACTAGAACATTTAATTTTACTTTTGTATTCGTATGATTTATTATCGTATATGAGGGGGTTTACCCCCTCAGCAGTACCTCGCTCTTTACAACAAAGCTTAAGTATTGTCCTAATTCCTTAATAATGACCCGTGAATCACAAAGGCCGTAGAATAAATAGTTGAAATTACTAAAAATACTTTAGCGTAAAGAGTGAAGTATTGAGGAGGGGACGAATCCCCTCATATGCGTAGTAATTTTTGCTCGTTTTAATGCTGCTCCTTAGTTTCAGATGAAAAAACTTTTTCAGATTTATTTTTTTTAATAATGCTAGAAAATCATGCGCTCCCTTCATGGAAATTTTCTTCCCCCATGAAAAATTACTCCATGAAAAGTTCCCCCAACATACCCCCCTTTTCTTAACAACCCCCCAACCAAAAAATCCCTCTGAAAACGTCTGTACACTTCCCAATAACCATTACTATATGTAAGTACAGGTCATAGTTGGTAACATGTAGCCCCTCCCACGGGGACTTTGAAGGAGTAAGTCGTCCTCAAAGACATAGTTATAAGGTTTCTCGATTATGCTGAATAAAATAGGCCCATTAGAATGAGCCCTCTTGCAACATTCTAGGACAACTGGGACGCTACGATCACCCCTAAAAAAAAAAAAAAAAAACAAACAAACAAATAAACACACATCCGTGATCTGCCTTCTGTCAAAAAATACAAAATTCCACATTTTTGTAGATAGAAGCTTGAAACTTCTACAGTATAGTTCTCTGATACGCTGAATCTGATGGTGTGATTTTCGTTAAGATTCTATGATTTTTAGGGGGTATTACCCCCTATTTTCTAAAATAAAGCAAATTTTCTCAGGCTCGTAACTTTTGATGGGTAAGACTAAACTTGATTAAACTTATCTATTTAAAATCACCATTAAAATGCAATTCTTTTGATGTAGCTATTGCTAACAAAATTCCGTTTTTTAGAGTTTTGGTTACTATTGAGCCGGGTCGCTCCCTACTACAGTTCGTTACCACGAACTGTTTGATATCCACTACTATCTAAAATGCAATAAGGTAACCCATCAATTCCTCCGTGAGATTTTTTCAGTAATAATACAAATTATTAATATTCAGGTCCGGGATGCGGTTGAGTGTAACATGTGCCTATTTCCCCAACCATACTTGGAACTTTCTTATACAAACTCTCTCGTAAAGCAATTACGAGCCCTTATTTACCTCCCTCCTCCTCCCCGAGGTATCGAGCCATTACAGTTTCTTTTTGTTTCCCTGTATTTTGTTTATAACCATTGTATTTCAGGAGCAACATTTTGGCATTGTCCTTTTTTTCCTCTTTTCCCTCGGCAAATTTCATTTATGACGAATCACCACTGATTATCCAACTTCTGCAATTTTTAAGAAAAGTATAAACCTCTAGCCAAACTGATTGATATTATGCTACCTTTTTGAGGAGCTACAAATCATCTTTGCCTGGGGTCAATAAGGGTGTTTTCTAGCTCTTTGAGCTGGAGCCATTAATACGTGAGCTGAAACAGAGTTAGATATAATCTATATATAGACTTAGATATTATTGTTTCCACTTCTACGGATTTATCGGTAGATCTACCGATTGGACTCTTCAACCGAATGAATTTCGAGCCTAATTGCTATAGATATATCTAATAGATATAGAGTTAGATACAGACTATATATATACACTTGTAGAAGAGAAACAGCTGAAGTTCAAACAATCATCAGGCAGTTTGAAATTAAAGTTGGATTAAATCTAAGAATTTTTTAAAGGTGCAATGATTCCCTGGCCCAATTAATCAAAACATTTTCTAAGAAAATGAGTAGAAAAATCTTAAGATAAAAAAAGCATTTCCCATTCCCATGTGTCTGAAAAAGCTACCATCTGCTTTTTTTGCTCATTTCATTTCGTAATTTATTGAGGTTTCGTTTATTTTGTTTTTGACTGACGTATATTAAATGTATTGCGAGTGTCTATTAACTTTAATGGTTCTTTCACTGCTAAAGAAATTGGTGTTCCCTTTGGCCATATCTTAGCAGTGATATTAAAAGGTTGTCCCAGAGTAAGAAAATCAAACTATTAACTAAAACAGATAGTTTTCTATTTAACGCTGATCAATACTGCTTGAAGGTCTGGTTAATATATATTGTCTAGTCTTGTACGCCAATCTGCTCATGATTAACCTCATATTGAAAATTTTTCTGTCGTAGTAAGCACAAATAAAATAAATAGTGACTGTACGCAAAATGAGCTAAAACCAAATTTGTTGAAAAATAAGGAGAAATGCTCCTCCCTCCAGCATTCTTCTCCCTTCCCAACCCAAATTCTTAACAAAAAAGTTGTCATATTGTGGCCATAATATATTACACATATATTATAATACATATTATGATTATATATTATTATATTATTATATTATAACACCATAATACATATGTTGGTCATATTGTGGCCTCTTGTAACCGTATTAGCGCTGAGTTTTTCAATTTGTTTGATTCATGAGCCAAAGTAGGCCAGAACCCACCCCTTATTCTTCCCACTTCAAGTGTTTTAGAAGAAAGTTATCTATATTGTATTTTGTTTTACGTGTTCTTGCAACGATTTTTTAATTTGTGTGTCTAGGCAGCCAAATTCCACCATTGCTATCTCCAAAAATTGCTCATTGCTCATTGTTTACACCAGTGGTGCTAGGATTTTGCACAACACGGTATTACATAACAGAAGGGAGGATAAGTGAGACAGCTTGCATTGAAATCCTACCCCTCCTACCACCATCTTTTAGCACAAAGTTAGGCATATTGGAACTCATTTGAACGCAATTATGAAAGGATTTGCAACCTGCGTGATCGAAAGACTAATATGGGCCTTATCGAGTTAATCCCCTCCCCTCTCATCCTTCTTAATGGTGACAATTGGATGAATAGGAGGGAACTGAGATCCCACTTAAATTTCGAAAGATACCTTTTTTGGTATTTCATTAAACAATTTCAATGACATTTTTTGCCCAAAAAATAAACCCCCCTCCCTAGATTTTCAGAAATGAAGTGATCATCTCAATGAATAAATCAAAAATGTGCAATTATTTTCATTTCGTTTAAATTGATAGAAAAGGATGCCTGGGATCTTGTCAACAGCCATCCCCTTCTCCCCGTCAGCTTTTCGGTAGAAATTTACACGTGTATGAGCCTTATTTAAACCAAAATCATGTAATAATTTCCATTCCGTGTCAAAAAGGGGTGCACGCTGGACCGTTAGGCCCTTCAATTCCCTTCATTCCCTCCCGCAATGGTAAATTTTTATTGTAACGGTAGGCGCGATTTCAATTAACCCTTCAACCTCACCCATCTCAACTCCAGCCTCTAAGTTGACATAAATTTAGTGATGTTCTTATTCCAGGGTTGTGTAGCTCGGAAATTACCATTGTCCAAGATACGAATGCAGGTTTTATAAATCCCACCATAAAATGGATTTTAATCATGGTTCGAAGTGATTATACTCGTGTCCAGAATTCGGTTGCTTTTAAGACAGGATTATTCACCCTAGAGTATTTGCAACTTTTGTCTGCACTCTCTCACGCAAATCACCAGATGAGGATATTCCCGCTGTGCACTATTTTCAAACAAATCTTTTCTTAAGCCTTGAAGCTCTGTGGAACTACTCAGTCTTCCGGCAGCTCTTCAAAAATAAAATGAATACATAAAACCAAAAGTGGTTACGTAAATCAAAAATAACTGAAAGGGTTCCGACAGGGTGACAAAAACTCAAGTTGGAAAGAGTATAAAATAGTCAAATTTATGACACCCGATTTTCAGGGTGGTTTTTGAAAAGCTTTCAAACTGATTTTCTACGGACTGGTGTTCAAAATCATGCTGAGAATGATGACAAATTACCCACAAAATGGGGGAGTGCATCTCTAAACTAACAAAATAAAAAAAGAAAGATTTTCTTGGAGACTCGCCATACCATGTGGCTTGGAAACTGACGGATGGAAAACACCGTAACTGAATTTCGACAAAACTGTGTCACATGAGGCACGCACGTAACAACTGCAATATTCATTCACATCTTTTTGTGCACATCTATTATTATATTTTTGTATTAAAAACATATTTCTGTCCGTAGCCCAGTTCACTATGCCATAACTCCAGCAGAATGTGACTTTCAGCGAGAAAACAAAAGAACACTTACGCAATGTCTGAGTTTATGCTGTTTTTATAAAATTAAACAAAAAAAAATTAATTGAAAGCAAGAATCAACTTTAAAAACTAAACGAGCATGAATCCCACAAATTGAAAAACTCGGGGTTATTATGGCTACAAAACTGCAATATGAATACTTTTTTGCTGAAAATTTGGGTTGGGAGGGGATAGGAATTCCTGGGGGGAGGAGTATACCTCCTTGTTGTTCAAAAAAAAATGTTTTAGCTCATTTTGAGTACGGTCAGTATTTATTTTTTGTGTTTACCACAACAGGAAAGATGGCAGCCCGCAAAATTTTCAATATGACGTTTGTCATGAGCAGATTTGTGTGCAAGACTTGACAATATATATTAATCAGACCTTCAAGCAGTATTGATCGGCGTTAAATACAAAAAACTATCTCTTTTAGTTACTAGTTTGATTTTCTTACTATGGAACAATCTTTTCCAACTTACTATGGAACAAACTTACTATGGAACAATCTTTTCCAACTTACTATGGAACAAACTTTTACTATGGAACAAACCGGAATAATGTCATTCTCCTAACAAAATTTTTTGGTTAATTGGGCCAGGAAATCATCGTACCTCTTAAGAAATCTAAGATTTAATCTAACTTTAATTTGATACTGCCTGATGATTGTTTGAACGGAGCTTTCCAATCAACAGCAAAAACAAGTTTCTTCAACTGAACGTAAGGAGCAGCATTAAAATTTAAAATTAACAAAAATTATCACGCAAATGAAGGGGGATGCCTCCTCCTCAACACCTCGCTCTTTACACTAAAGTTTGAATCAAACAGTCCGTGGTAACGAACTGTAGTAAGGAGCGACCCGGCTCAATAGTAACCAAAACTCTAAAAAATGGAATTTTGATACCAATAGCTACATCAAAAAATCGCATTTCAATGCTGATTTCAAATATATAACTTTCATCAAGATTAGTCTGACCTATCAAAAGTTACGAACCTGAGAAAATTTGCCTCATTTTAGAAAATAGGAGAAAACACCCCCTAAAAGTCATACAATCTTAACAAAAATCACACCATCAGATTCAACGTCTCAGAGAACCTTGTTGTAGAAGTTTCAAGCTCCTATCTACAAAAATGTGGAATTTCGTATTTTTTGCCAGAAGACAAATCACGGATGCGTGTTTATTCGTTTTTTTTGTTTTTTTTTTTGTTTTTTTTCCCCAGGGGTGATCGTATCGACCCAGTCGTCCAAGAATGTCGTGGAAGGGCTCATTCTAACGGAAATTAAAAGTTCTAGTGCCCTTTTTAAGTGACCAAAAAAAATTGGAGGGCATCTAGGCCCCCTCCCACGCTCATTTTCCCCCAAAAGTCACCGGATCAAAATTCTGAGATAGCCATTTTATTCACCATAGTCAAAAAACCGAATTCTATGTCTTTGGGAACGACTTACTACCCCGCAGTCTCCCTGGGAGGGGTTGCAAGTTACAAACTTTGATCTGTGTTTACATATAGTAATGGTTACTGGGAAGTGTACGGACGTTTTCTGGGGGATTTTTTTTGATTTGGGAGGAAGATTTGAGGTTGGGGGGGGGGGGGTTACGCGGGAGGATCTTTCCATGGAAAAACTTCTCATGGGGGAAGAGACTTTCAATGAAGGAGGCGCAGGATTTTTTTGCATTATTTAAAAAACAAGGACAAAATAAATATGAGAAGTTTTTTCTACTGAAAGTGAGGAGCAGCATTAAAACTTAAAACGAGGAGAAATTATTGCGCATATGAGGGGTTTACCTCCTCGTAATACCTCGCTCTTTACGCGAAAGTATTTTTAGTAATTTCAACTATTTATTCTACGGCCTTTGTGATTCAAGGGTCATTCTTAAGGAATTGGGACATAATTTAAGCTTTAGTGTAAAGAGCGAGGTATCGACGAGGGGTGAACTCCCTCATATACGCAATAAAAATATACGAATATAGAAGTTCGTTACGTAAGTTAATTCGTAAATTACGTATATTTTTTACTAATGAAAATGTTCGTAAAACAATTAAAAGTTCTAGTTGCCTTTTTAAGTAATCAAAAATTAAAGGGCAGCTAGGCTTCCTCCCTCTCTCCTTTTTTCTGAAAATCTTCCGATTAAAACTATGAGAAAGCCATTTAGCCAAAAAGAAAATTAATATACAAATTTCGTTTTAATTATTTATGTGCGGAGAGCCAAGACCAAAACATGCATGAATTAAAAAATGTCCAGAAATTAAAAAAAAACAAGTTTTTTTAAATGAAAGTAAGGAGCGACATTAAAACTTAAAACGAACAGAAATTATTCCGTTTATGAAAGGGGCTTTTCTTCCTCAACGCCCCGTTCTTTACGCTAAAGTTTATCCCTTTTTAAAAAGTAGAGCTAAGAGAAAGAGTCAAACTTTAGCGTACAGAGGGAGGCGTTGGTGAAGAAAAGCCCCTTTCATATACGGAGCAATTTCTGTTCGTTTTAAGTTTTAATGTCGCTCCTTACTTTCATTTAAAAAAACTTGTTTTTTTTATTTAATTTTCCTTAAGAGCGACTCCTAAGACACAAGGGTTGTTTAATTGGAACAATAAGAAGTTTTTTTCAAAAGTCCAAAAAGCTTTACCGTAAAGACTGAGGTGTTGAGAATGAGGCAACCCTCTTCATATACGTCAAATTAACATTTAAATACCCCTATTTGGTCTAGTTGGGCTCCGCAGATCCGATAACTGATTTGTAAAAAAAAAAAAAAAAATGAAATAAGGATATAAGAATGTAAACAATAATGATGTCGATAAATAAAACAATAAAACAATGAAACTATTAATTCTTATAATTTTATAACAATTAATCTAGATAAAACATGTGAAAGGTAATTGTGCCTTGGGTTTTGGCCTTATTCGTTCCGGAATATTTATCAACAATGTTTATCCGAGGATGCCACCCCACTGAATTTTGTAAAATAATTTAAAGTCTACTTTACAGATTATTATCAGCTTCTTTTATAATGTTCCTTTTAATTCTTATAAAATTAAGCTCCAGCAAGTTACAAGTGTTTATTTTCAAATAAATTTTGGAATTCTATTCTAGCACGTGATTACTTTTTTAAGCACCAAATTTAATAATTCTTCCTCGTGTTTTATTTCCAGTGGTTTGAATGTGTTTTGCTCTTCTGACACACATAAGATTGATTTTTTCAATTTAATAAGATTCATTTGGCGTAGCCCAAGCTGGGACGAGCTAAAGATTTGGAAAATATATCCAATAAATATTTTTGCTGAGACATGTTGAAAATTGTTTCTTTAGCTTAGACTTCACTGTTTCTATTATAAACACACCGAGACGGGTTCATTTCCATTCTCGGTTTTAAACTTCCCATCTCAGTTTTAAACTGTATTAAACTTCTGTATTACATTTCACAGCAGTTTAATACTGTCCATGAAAATCATAAATCGGTTTGGAATTAATCTTAAATCCTCTGTAACGGAATCAAATGAATAATAACAAAAAAAAGCAGTCACGATTATCAAGCAATTATATTTAAGTGGTGGGGGCAGCCCGTTGAAAGGTAATCTAAGCATCAAGAATAAACTTAATTGGATAATTGTGCTGCCACAAAGCAGCTTTGTCACAGAGCAATCTCATCCAAACCCCTGGAAAACCCTTTAAACCTACCGTGTCATACAGTCCCTTCAGAAGGACCCAATTCACAGCTAAATATTTACACACGTTAAGTCCCTAAATATTTGTAGCTGTGGATCTTTTGCTTGCTGGTTTCAAAAGACATATTTGATGGTACAGTCATCTCATAGAAACGTTTTGGACACACATTTAGCACAAAATAAAATTTTAAAAGCATATTTCTGCGGCTTTTCCTCATACAAGTAACTGAAGTAGTGTGTCAACGTGTTTGTCTTATTATTTTGAGAAACGGTGGTACCAGGTAAGTAAGCTGCTTAGAATTATATTGGTTTTGGCCTGCCCAATTTACCTATACTACATTATTTAAAAGCAACCCAAGTGAGAATTAGGGGCTCCAGCAGAAAGTGGGCGGCACCGTTCAATAACAGATCTTATGCAGGCTTTACACAGAAGGATGATTAAGCTGGATGAAAGCATAGTTATAGAGTGAAAATCATATTCCAGTTCGTTATTGTATGACGACAAGATCCAATCACAAAATGAAGGAATTTTGATAGCTATATCAGCCCAAATAGGCAAAAAAAATGACCAGCCAGTCGGTAAGATCCATTGTCGGTAAGAACTAAATTTAGATCAAAGCCTTTTGTAACACTAAACCTTCTGTACAGCCTGTTGATTTCCCAAGTTCTATTCGTGGTTTTGTGCGCCTATTTTAAGTAGTCAGAGAAGATCTGGTCAAATCATGGGTATATTTAATATAGTAACACAACATTATTGCTGATGATCAACGAAATCACAAATGGCAACCAGAAAATAATGTTTTTGCGAGAGATTTTAGGAAATATGTAGCTGAGCTAGATTGGATAAAGGGAGTTGCTTATAGTAAGTATGTTTATAGAGCGAAAATTTCATTCCAGTTTCTTAGTGTAGGCGAACAAAGTCCAGTCAAGCTGGGCAATCCAAAAGAGAACACTGGAAAATTCATTCCCAAGAGGTGATGTTTCTCATCTTTCTTAATGGCTTCATTCTATTTGAACGACAGCTCGAGATAACTGAAAATGGGGAATTATATTTTGGGCCATGCCCCTATTTGGAAGGGGGCCCCTAGTGGTTTTTTCCTGGTTCTCGCAGGCTGTTTAAGTAATTAACATAACAAACAACTACATTTTCAAGGAAACATTCCCTATGGCTTAACATCCAAAGAAATCATGATTTGATTGGGGGCCTAGAAGGTTTTTTCCCTACACCCCTAGGCTTCTTAATTAATTAGCATAAAATATACCTGTATCTCTTATAAAAAAATTTCCTGCTACGAAACAGGCACCTTCGTCTTGAAAAAAATTAATAATACCTGCGTAACCCGAGTGTACGGTTAGGCATTTGAAGGTGGTGGGCTGCCATGAAAGTCATTAAGCTGTCACTACTATCGTTCTCAATGGAAGCTAAAGTTTAAGGAAAGAGGACCATTGGCTTTTGAAAAAGTTGTTGAATACTGTGGCATTTACGCCCTACTGATAACAAACTTGTCATACTTGTAATGACTGTAGCTTTGATAATACTAAAGCGCAAATACTATCTAGTGCAATACTATTAGAAGTCTATGGTTTGTCACAAATAGGCCACGATAGATTGTGGGCCGCAACACCTTCACTAGCAGCATCAGTACTGGCACTGCTGGCGTTAGAATACAAATAAATTGAAATATCTGAAAATGATTCTGATAACATCCTATGCGTTTGAACTCATCACTCCTAACATAAATGAAGACTTTTTCAGCTATCAGGTCGATTTTTTCCTGCTTTTACGATTTTCTTATTTCTAAAGCAAGGCCACATATGCTATGAGTTTTTACCTTTGTATGATGGCTGAAGACGTTGTATGATTTTTCTGAAAATCCTTTAAAATATTCTAATTTTCTGAAAAAAGTCATGATGTTGACTGAGAAGTTGATTATTAAATAATGTTTCTGGGAAAAAAAATGTTTCCCTTTCGTTTGAAGGTGAAAACATAAATTCAGCTGTTTAGTATTTCAGTAAGCGCCACAGGTTTATCTTCATGACATCCGTACAGAATGTAAAATTTATTTGTTGTAGAAAAGAAGGCAAGTTTTTGTTGATAATTTAAAATATTAAATCCTGCAATATCTTTTCATTTCTTTGTGATAAAAAGACATCATGACTGAGAAATATTTATTCTATACATTGAAACAAGTCATATGCATGGATGCCTAGGTTTTCTTCAGTAATAAATAAAAATAATTGTCACTCAGCTTTTATATTGTGAACTTGAGACATTGCTGCAATGTGTAAGACGGGTAGCTTGAAAATGGGACCATAAATATGACAAGAGTAGTTCAGAGTCATTTCCGGAACGATAAAGAACTGACGATGCAAATATAATGTATAATGATTGTAAAAAAACATCCTTTATACAACTCAATTGCAGAAAGGACGAGGCTCAGAATGGTTAATGATATAGCTTGTTTTCTTTCATATATAAAAAACTACCTTCTTTGGGATGGGGGGGGGGTCTTGTGTTTTTTCTCTTGTGTCGAGGCTCTTAAAGTTTTGAATATAGTATGTTGAAAACGTTTTTTTATGTATTTGTTCCATTTTTGTCTCTCCCCTGTTTCCTGGACATAAAACCTAAAGAGAGAAACTATGTTGAAGTTTTTTGCTGTGAATATATTTATTGAATAAAATTGTTAAGAAAAAGATGACTAATTTAGAAATGGAGACAATGGCACAGAGCCCTCATCGTCTGTACATACCTGCTTTTTATAAAGGAAACTTTAACCACAAACTCGAGAAAGACTCATTAAATAAGAAATGAAATATTTCTGAATAAATTTTTGATATTCTAAGGTTTGAACTAAGGTCTTCTGCCAAGAAAATGTCTTGTCCTTACCAGCTGTAACAAAATTGATCTAATTCAAATACAAGTGTCTATTACATTGCCTCTTTTGAGCACTAATAATGTTGAATTGATGTTCCTTTATTGATTATTATAATTTCATGTCAAAATTTTGAAATAGATAAGAACGGTAGAGATAAATACAATTATCAAATTTATGAAAAAAACGACAAAATAAAATTAAAACCACAGTTTTTAAAAACTTAATATTTGAGGAAAGGTGATGGGGTATCGAAATTTATCTTCTTATGTAGCAATTCATATACTTATTTTTTTTTTAGTATAATTGTTGGGGTATCAATTTGCTGAAACCCAAACAATTGTTAGTACCACTGTACTAACATATTTAGGTCTCCTGATTGGGTCTTCGATCAAGAATACACGAAAGCTTTTGCTTCCGAATGTTGAACGCAAACTTAGAATTGCTTTTGCTAGTGCGGTTACATCACAGTTTAATCTCGAAAGGAAAGCCTTCTCTCGAATATACAATTAGTGTGGCTCTCCCGCCTATTTTATATTTAACCCCCATGGACATTTTTACTGAATATGATAGGTAAGTGTTGCGAAAGTGCTATTCTAAGTACGCGAAGTTTTTGCGTCAGACCACTCGGGGTTCAAGAATAGGTAAATCGTTAACCGTTTGGGTGGAACTGGTTCAGGCCGGAGATGAATAGTTTCAGAAATTGAGTAACCAGTCTTCTTACTACCTGTTGAAGGGCGTACTATTTTAGATTTGGTATTATTAGTATATATATATATATATATATATATATATATATATATATATATATACATTAAATTGTATATATAATTTTCTATATATATATATATATATATATATATATATATATATATAAATTTATATATATATTTTTATATATATATATATATATATATATATATATATTGTCGCCGTAGCTTTTAATAATCTTGCTATCAAAAATTTGTACTTACCTACTAACTATGGTGACCAAGCCTCCGAGGCCTGTTTCACCTCCGCTTGTCAGAGGCTAGCGAAGTTTGCAAAACCAAGAACTGGGTACATCGTCAACCGTTTTGGTGTAGTGGAACCGGTTCAGGCCCGGATGAATAGTTTCAGAAACTGAATAACCAGTCCTTTTCTAACCCAATGAAGGGCGTACTATTTTAGATTCGGTATTATTAGTAATTTGCGTATATCTTTATGAAATGTTTATTTGTTTTTCTTTCTTTTATTGTGCTCCATCGTTTTCCTTTTTATTGTTTATAGATAGGTAATAAAGAACATTCATTCTATGCATTTTGGACATACCCAAGGATTTGTAATAAAAAATGAGACACGAAGACATCGGCTTAGAGTTATGGCATTACTTTTCCTGAAAAAGGATTAATTACTATGATTCCGGAGATACAATCAGCAATAGTAAAAGTATTTGTGGTAAGCCCGAAGCACAGAGACACATTCGAAGTAAGCCCTAAACCATTCTAAAAACGTATTTAACACAATCATAAATTTATATATATATTTCATTCAAAAAGGCATATTGTCTAACTACTACCTCATATCCACTTCTCTTAAAGATATACATTCCACCATATATCTTTCCATTGTGTTTTCCAAAAAGAAAAAAAAATATTAACATTTTACAACAGAAACACAGTTCATATGAAGAATAAAGAGCAGCGCGATCGTAAAATATAATTAGAATAGATATAGTAAGCTGCATATCTATCAACCAGACGGGGGGCATAGAAATGTGCCATTAGGAATAAAAAAACGATCATTTATGACGGTTTGCATCCTGCAATAGTGCTTTTTTAAGGTGTCAGGGTGAGAGCGTTCCTTGGTATCCAATAACCCTTCCAAAAATATAGCTCCAGTTTCGGTTTTCTTGGTTTTTTCCATTGTAAGCCAGTTATGCCCCATCGTCTCCCATAGCTTTAGTTCGAAATCAGGTTTGACACAAGCAAGTCAAGTGTTGAAATTGTCCTCCTGGGGCTTTTTCAGTCCGTGGAGAAGCTAGCTGAGAAATGCTTTTATAAATCAGCATCTCAAGTGATAGACGCTGGATATGCGAGTACCAGAACTGTCGATATGTCTCAGAAATGTGAGTACTAGAACTGTCGATATGTCTCAGAAATGTGAGTACTAGAACTGTCGATATGTCTCAGAAATGTGAGTACTAGAACTGTCGATATGTCTCAGAAATGTGAGTACCAGAACTGTCGATATGTCTCAGAAATGTGAGTACTAGAACTGTCGATATGTCTCAGAAATGGTACCGGTCTTGAGACGTTAGAAGCATACTCAACAAAGACCTCCAGTGCCCTTCTTGTTAGTCTAATATTAATTCGGAGGTGAGAATCGGTAGACATATTCAGATCCTTAACTTCAGAAAGCTAAAGAACTAAACCAATCAGACGACTGCCTGGGATATTCAAATTTTTGTTTACAGTTGAACTTTACACCCCAACCGTAGGTAGAAATTGAATTGAGTCCAAACTCTAGTCTGAATTTCAAACGAACTGGTTTCATTTCCAGCAACAGGATTCCATAAAATAGAATTTACTCACTAAAGCCATTTCTTCTTCTTACAGACAAGCAGGCTGTACCAGGTTTGACTTTCATACAAAGATTTTTGGTTTTAAGGCACAGGTTTTCAAGTCAATTGGCTGAGCAGTGCCCATTTTGAAACCCAAAGCATCAAGCCTGTCATTTGCCCTTTAATGAAAATTAAATAAAAAAAAAAAAAAAAAGTCTTATTCAACAGGAAGCAAGGAGCAACATTAAAACTTAAAACGAACATAATTTGTCTCGTTTATTAGGGGGACTTCTCCTTCCCTAATCCTTGCTGTTCACGCTAAAATGTGAAAGTTCTTTGAAAATACACCTTATTCAAAATCAACAGCTCCTATGTCCGAACAGTTTTTATTAAGGAATTGTGACAAAAAAAGTCAAATTTTAGCGTACAAAGCGAGGATGAGAAAGGGGCCCTCCCCCTAGCACATGAAATAATTTATGTTCGTTTTAAGTTTTAATGTTGCTCCTCACTTTCAGTTTTTTTTTTTATTATTTGATACTGTTTTTTCAAAGCATAACATGAAACCCTATCCCGCGTCGTGTAAAATTTACCTGAGGACTAAAATATAAAAATTTAATCGGTAAAATTTACCGAGGGAATATTCCCTCGGAAACTTTCTTTCCAACGTAACATTCTCCATATGGAAAATATCCCCTGCAGAAGTCCCGCCCCACAGAAAAAAATCCGTTTATTCAATGATACTGATTTATGCTTGTTCTAAATTTGAATTAGTTCAACATTTTATCCTGTTCGTCTTTGGCTTAATGCAGCTCTTTACTTTGTCTTTCGAAAACTTCTTCTTTGGATCAAAAATTGGTTGATTGATTTTTATTAGTTTCTATTTGACAATATTTATTTTTACTTAAAGCAGCGTTTGTAAAGTTTGTTTTCGGTGTTTTTGAGTAAGAATCAAGATTTTCCCTTGCTATTGAAACTACAGACAAAGTTTTCAAACAAATTATAATAATAGTTGCATCCTAGAACTTTGGATGGATGGGCAGGGGGAATATTATTCAAACAAATCGATGGGACATTTATATAAACATTTACCTTCTGTTGGGGTGGGGTCATGCCAACCCCTATCAGTTACAGCCTTTGAGTACAGACGAATATTGACAGAAGATTGATTATAAGAATCATATTGAAATATATTTTGTTTTAATTGCGTATTTGTTTAAATGGATGAATTTGGAAATCGATTATTAAAAATAGTTCTAAATTTTTTCTAAAAGAAAATAAAATAAAATAGAACGTCAAGAATCAATACAACCAGAGCGTTTTCGTTAAGGTTCCCTTGGTTATGAAATTTTATTTGAAGCGTCTCTATTAGCGAAATTTTGTAGCATATGAAAATAAAAGAAAAGAATATATTGCACTTACCATAAATAAAGCCACATTTTTCTTCAAATATATATTTCCTTAGTAAGTCCTCTTGGCCCTCCCAAGTCAAATTTAAAATCTACTTCAATTCCCTGTTGAATACTTCCTCAAAGTTTAAGCTGGGTCCCTATGCTATTAGTTTATTTCCTTATCATTGCCTTAAAGATTGCAAATAGTACGTTTTCAGTTAGTAAGATCCCTTTCAGCATTTCCTGAAAGTTTCGTTCCCAAGAATCTGTGTCGTAATTAAATTTACGAGCTAATGAATCAGCTTTGTATTTGAATAATTTTTTACTTGGTAGTTTTTTCAAAACTCTTTTTTTATTTCCAACTTGGAAATGGTTCTGGGTAGGGGAGTATTCAAGAGGGGGATTTCTAACATTAGTTTAAGGGTCAGGAAATCTTGATTATGGAGACTTTAGTGGGAGACCTTTTATGATTTCAAGCCTGTTTACTCCAAAAATGAAACTAAAGTCACATTTTGGTGTCGTGAGGCATACTATGATGATGTTGTTACCACAAAAATTATATAGTTATGTAAATGTTATTATTACCTTTCGAATGACCTTAAATTGTGCTCTATGATGTCCAAGTGCAAAAGAAAAAAAAACAAACTATTATTGTTTCCAACTCCTTTTAAAATTCCCTTGAATTTGTCTGTGCAAAAAACTTTTACTATAGACGAATCTAAATAATAGCTATCATTCTTGAATCACTATTAAATATGAAAAAGAAGTATTTTTTAACTGAAAATAAAGAGCGACATTAAAACTTAAAACGAACAGAAATTATTCTGTATATGAAAGAGGCTGTCCCCTCCTCAACGCCTAGCTCCGAACGCTAAAGGTTGAATCTTTGCCACAACTCAACTATTTGAACAATAAAAACTTTAGTGTAAAGAGCAAAGCGTTGAGGAGAGGACAACCCTTTTCATACACGGAATAATTTCTGTTTGGTTTAAGTTTTAATGTCACTCCTTACTTCCAGTTAAAAAAAACTTATTTTTTTATTTGATTTCTGAATGTTTTTGAACTTATGGAGGTTCAAATTGTCTTACCTTACATGAAAATTAAACCAAACTTTATATATGAATTTTGGCAGATTTATTCCTTCTATGAAAGGTTGCCCCTTCCTCAATACCTTGCTCTTTACGCTAAAGCTGTCTGCACGTTCTTATTCTAATTAAACAGCCGCGTGTTTCAGTAGAAGCTCTTAAGAAATTTGGACAAACAGTCAAGCTTTAGCGTAAAGAGCAAAGTATTGAGGAGGGGGCTTCATATATCAAATAATTTTCTGTTCGTTTTTCAAATAGTTCTGGTAACTCTGGCTCACCCTCTATTAAATATATCCCTGCCCTTCAGAGAAAACTCCTCCATGGAAATTACATCCAACGTAAAATACCCCCCCCCCCCGTCAAATTCCCTCCAAACAGTTCAATCCTCGCTGAGAACCCCCCCCCCCCTTCTTTTAAAATTGCTTGTGGACCATTTAGCCTGAAAAATCCTCCTTAGCGTTCTTTCATCTGAATAAGACTTTAATCTGTAGTTACTTCAGGAATATCCTCTTCTGTAGAAATTATTTCCCGGACTTCAAAACACGTGGAAAAAAGCCCCTGGATAATTTCTATGGAACATCTCCACATGAAAAATTGGGCAAAGAAAATATAAGACCATTAAAAAGAATTTCGTATAGTAGCTCTGTGGGCCCCCTCCCCCCCAGTGTAACCTTTTCCCTGGAATATTAAATCCCCCCACCAAAAAATTTAATCACCCTAAGGAAGATTTTTCATATAGAAATCCACCCAAGAACAATCCCTCCCTAAAAAAAAAAACGTGTGTATACTTCCCAATAACAATTTCTATACGTAAACAATGAGCAAATTTCATAGCTTACAGGTCTCTATCGATGGACTCGCGGCGGTCATTTTACACATAAGGACATAATTCTTTGATCTTTCAACTATACTGAACAAAATGGCCATCTCGAAGTTTTGATCATATAATTTTGGAGAAAAAATTAGCGTGGAAGGTGGCCCAATTACCCTCCAATCTCTCTGGTCACTTAAAAAGGGCACTAGAACTTTTGATTTCCGTCCAAATACACCTTCTCCGAAATCTTCTAGGACCAATATTTCGATACAATCACCACTGAGAAATAAAAGGGCAAATAAACACACATTCGTGACCTGTCTTCTGGCAATTAAATAAAAAAGCAAGGTTTTTCAACTGAAAGTAAGGAGCAACATTAAAACTTAAAACGAATAGAATTTTGTTGTTGTATGAAGGGCATTACCATCTCACTCACCTCCTCGCTCTTTACGCTGAAGTTTTTTAGTACTTTAAAAAGCTTCCTATTGTTCTAATTAAACAACCCTTGTGTTTCAGGAGTTGTTCTTAAAGAGTTTGGAAAAATTTCAAAACTTTAGCGCAAGGAGCGAGGTGTTCAGCTGAGGTCAATCCCCTTCATACACGTAAAAATTTCTGTTCGTTTTAATTTTTAATGTTACTCCTTACTTACAGATCAAAAACTTATCTTTTTCAGGTCTTTTTCTTTTTTGAGGTCTGTGTGTAGAGATTTAAATATAATGCCTGGCGGAGTGGGTTGGTACGCTGGATTCGGGATCCTTTGTCTGAGAGGACACGGGTTCGAATCCCAGTGTACCCAATTCTTCGGTTTGGGACGGGGGTCAGTGGTGTGACCCTATAAGCTTAGCCAGAGTCGACCCAGCTCTAAATGGGTACCTGGAGAAATCCGGGGAAGGTAAACAGCAAGGGTGCGCGAAAGCACAGGATGGCTGGCCCCCAACCCCCCATTGCACTTCCTGGCTGAAGGGCCAAGAAACGGAGATCAGCACCGCCGGTAAGGACTGTAAAGTCTAATGCCGTATCCTTTACCTTTTACCTTTTTACCTGCAGCTGGATTACGTGATTTTTCTACGTTGATTTTTATATATAAGTATTACAGTGATAGCCTACTACTACTACTACTACACGGAAAATCTCCCTCCCCACGGAAATATCCTCTAGACAATTCAATCCCGGTGAAAATTACCCATAACAACTCCACGCGTAAAATTGACGTGGAAAAGAGAAAGCAAGACACATTAAAATAATTTTTATAGTAATTCTGGTGAATTACCCTAGTGTGTAATTTCGCCTTGACAAGTTCACCCCTTGGGAACTTCCCTCCCCATAGAAAACTCCCCCTTTGGAAAACCCCTGTCAAAAATTTGCCTCCCCCCACCCAAAAATGTATGCATACTTCACAATAACAAATACTATGCGTACAAAAATCGGCAAATTTTATGATTTAAAGACCTTTCCCCTGGGGCTTTGGGGTCATGTTATTTCCAAAGGCATAGTTATTGGACCTTTCAGCTATGATGAGCAAAATGGCTCATCTTTTTTTGATCGGATGACTTCGGAGAAAAACGGAGCAGGGGTGGTGGTTCCGTTCAAATGAGTCCTCTCACAACATTATGGGGCCAATGGGTTGATACCATTACCCTTGAAAAAAAAAATAACAAATAAAAACACATCCGTGATCTTTTTTCGGGCAGAAAAAAACAACAAGATTTCATATTTTTGCAGATAGGAGCTTAAAACCATTACAGTTGGGTTTCCTGATACGCTGAATCTGATAGTGTCATTTCCATTAATACCCTAATACTTTTAAGAGGTGTTACCCTTTTTTGAAAATCAGGTAAATTTTCTCAGGCTGAAAGTCTTAATCGGTAAGACTAAACTTAACGAAACTTATTTATTTAAAATCAGTATAATAAGCCAATTTTTTTGATATATCTATTGGTTCATCTATAATAAAGTTCTCTAGAACGCTGAATCTGATGGTGCAATTTTCATCAAAATTCCTTTAAATTTAGGGGGTGTTTCCCCCTATTTAAAAAATCAGGCAAATTTTCTTAGGCTTGTAAATTTTGATTGGTAACACTAAACTTGATAAATCTTGTATATTTGTAATTATCATAATAAGCTGATTCTTTCGATGTATCTATTTTATTAAATTTCCCCTTTTTTACAATTTCGCTTGTTATTGAGTCGAGTCACTCCTTACTTACAGTTCGTTACCACAAAGTGTTTGATTAATGACACACATCTCTTACGCTAGAGAGTATTTTTTCAAGGTTTTTTGAAACTTTGGTTACTCGGACCGCTGTTTTTCTGTTCTTGGTTGCACCCATTGGTTGCACCCATTGTTGTACCCAGGAAAGAAAATTTCTAGGGCCCAGGACTCAAAATGTTTTACTAATTTCAAATATATAATAAAGAAAGATAAATTATTAATTTCAAAGGGGTGAAGGAATTGTATAGTATACAGAGAGAACAAAATAAAAACACTTGCATAAGAATTAACCAATGAATAAACACCATTTCATTCGAGTCAACTATTATTATCTTCCAACAAAAGGGCTGAATTACCCTTTCTAGTTATATGTTTGATTTGAAGATGATTAAGCTTAATGGGTTAATTTTAATTGATTTTGAGTCAAACAGGGTGGAGTTAAACGGGGGTTGGGTTGCATGAGGGTTGAGATAAATGAGGTTGGAATTGCACGGTGGTTCAGTTGAATTGGAGTTGTAACGTATGTTACGTATTGTAACGTGTGAGTAAAACGGGGTTGAGTTGCACAAGGGTATAGTTAAAGATAGCTTCAGTAGAAGTTTACTTGAATGAGAATTCAGTGAAATTCGTTCAGTTGCATTGGTGTCAGTTAAGTGAGGGCACAGGTACACGGGGGTTAAGTTAAGTGAGCGTTCAGTTGCACAGGGGTTGAGTTGAATTAGGGTTTTCACTGGAACTGTTAATGTCAATAGGGTTAACTGTCATTTTACCCAAAATATAAATTTTACAAAAAACAAGAGTAACAATGATTAGCCAGATATATTTTTTATCCCCCAGTTTAGAATTTGTGTATACGTAGTTTCCGCAAATCTTGTGGTTATAATTTGCTAGATCAAGTTTGCACGTACTGAGAATTAATTCAGGGGAGGGTTCAGCAGTAAAAAATGCCAACGGAGGAGACCACCCTGATATTCATTTCTCTTAGGAATTCAAGGAAGGCTGAGTCCAAGATCTTCCCCAAAATGCGTCCTTGGATCAAAGATTTAGTTTTTGCTAAGCTTCTAGTACAACCTTTATGCTTGTTTTAGAAGTTGTTAACGTGTGACTGCCCTTTGACTTCTTGTTTTCACTTCTAAAAGCTGAAATATGTTTCTATACTGAAATTGGCGATTTTATCTTCGTGAGGGGGTGTCAAGGTATCCAATTGCTTTTGTAAAGAAGGGGCACTGTCATTCAAAGGGGCACACGCTTAGCTATCACGTTTCAATCATAAGGCGTGCGCGAAGTTTCTAATTTCTAAGGCCAATTTGTTCTAAAAGTGGCAATGTGGGTGAGCTTTACGCTAACAGATGGGGTAGTAATATGATCTTGAGTTTCTATTGTAAAAAAAAAAAAAAATGAGTCCTTGTAGAAGGGTTTAAAAGGTGATTTAAATTATGTTGGGTTAGTATATTAGTGGGAACCAAAAAGTATGAGCAACTTATAAGAGTAAAAACTGGCAATAGTGTCAGAGAAAATAACAGACACCGTCTATCGTTTCACACTTCTATCTTTTTTCTGTAATAATAAGAGAGAAATTAGCGGAAGTATTATAATAAGAAAAATCAGGGTAGTAATAAGTGTTTGATTTCAGTTTCTCAATGTACACAAGTTCCAGGCAAAAAGTAAGAAAAAACAAATAAATGAGATTCATAAGCTAAGAAAAACAAACAAAACTAGATCCGTACGGAAAAGAAAGTTTTTAATGTCATAATCGTTTGAACTGCCACGACGAGTTAGGATAATATAATGACTATAACTGTTTTTATATTGCTATTTTATTACTATTTTATTCTGCTATTTTTTCTGTAGTTTCTTATAGTTGTAGTGAAATTTTTTCACGGTCAAGCACAGAAATTAATTGCAATAACATTCTGGCTTAAAAATTGGCTTAAAATCGCTTAAAAATTCCTATGTTAAAACCAGTGAGGTTGGATTCATACTTTGGTTCTTGCTACCTGCTTAAAATATTACTCAGGAGTAAGAGAGCCAATCAGATTGTAAGAAGGTGGAGTTATTTGGCTTCCTTTTATGAAAAACACTCTAGAAATTTCGGAGGGGGCTCATTTGATATGAAACTAAAAATTCTAGTGTCCTTTCTAAAAGTCAAGAAAGATTTGAGGGCAATCATTCCCCTCCGACAGCCTTTTTATTGGTCTGATTACCTTTAATCCTCAAAGAAATCATATTGCAATTTTGAGATACCCATTTTGTTAAAAAAAAAAAATCAAAAGGTCCAATTACAGCATCTCCAGGTTGATAAAATCCGCTGGAAACACTGGGGCAAGGACTTTGAATTGGGCATATTGCCTATTCTGTACACACAAATATTATTATTGGAAAAGAGGAGAAAGTTTGGTTCAGAATATCCGAAAAGGATAAGGACATAAGGTGAAACTTTCAGAGAATGTTGAAGGAGTTGTTGACCAAACATAAAGACACTATGCGTATCCAGGTTCCCAAAAGGGCATATCTACAATAACTCTGATACGGCTAAGTGTGTTAAATTGGAATTAGCAGGGAATGCTGAGGGGGATATTTAACTAAATGAAAAGGCTCCAATACATACAAGATGTCAAAATGGTATATGTGTAATATCCAAGGAAGTACTTATTGGATTAAGTTGAAACTTTCAGGAAAGCTGAGAAGGGTGTGAAATTAAATCATAAGACACTACGAATCCAGATTGTCAAAAGGGTTTATCCACAATATCTCAGGAGTAGCTAAAGGTATATAGTTGAAACTTTCAGGTCATGCTGTTTGGCAATGTGTACGTCTAGGTTGTCTAAAGGGCATATATACAATGTATCAGGAACGGCTAAGTATAAAGAGTTGAAAGTTCTTGAGCATCAAGAGGAAGATTTTGAACCAGATCAAAAGACACAATTTACATCCATATTGAGCTAAGGAGGGGCGAAGGAGGAATTATTATGCATCGCACTACACTATGTGTGTCTAGTTTGTCCAAAGGGTGCATCTGCATTATTTTAGAAACGGCAGGTATCAAACTGAAACTTTCAGGGAGCTAAACCAAAAGACAATGTGTACATTAAGTTAGTTTAAAAGATGGATCTAAAATATCTCAGGAACGACCTAGGGCATATTTTTTTTTACTTTTGGGGGAGGTTGAGGGGGTGTTAAAGTAAATCAAAGGACGCTATATGCGTCCAAGTGTTCAGAAGGATCTATCTTAAATATGTCAGGAATAGTCAAGGGTATTAAATTGAAACTTTCAGGACATGTTCAGGGAAAAATCGAACAAAATCAAGAGACACCATGTGCATCCATGTTGTCAAAAGGGTGTATATGCAAAATGTTAGGTACAGTTAAGGGTATATAGTTGAAGCTTTCAGGGTATATTGAACTAAATCAGAACCTACTATTTGATTCTAGATTACCTATGTTCTGTGTATCTGTAGCCTCTCAGGAAAGGCTTAGGATAAAGATTAACACTTCCATGAAATGTCAAGCGGGATATTAGATTAAATCAAAAGACGCTATATGTATCCAGGTTTTGAAAAGGACACATTGCAATATCTCAGAAGCTATTTAGGGTATTAATTCAAACCCTTGTGGAATGTCGAATGGGATATTGAATTAGGTCAAATTACACTAATTGCATCAAGGCCATCAAAATAGCATATCTGTAACACCTCAAAAGCAGCTAAGAAAATTAAGTTTAAACTTTCGGGGAAAATTGAGGGGAAAGTTGAACTATTTTAAACGACAACATATGCATCCCAGATGTCAAGGTATGTATCCGCAATATCTCAGGAACAGCTAAGAGTACTAGGTTTAAATTTTAAGGGGATATTGAACAGGGACCTGAAGTTAGTCAAAAGACATAAGTTCATCCAGGATGCTAAAAGGTTGTACATGCAATATTTCAGGTACGGCCGAGGTTATAAATTACAAGCATAAGGAAAACTTTTAGAGGATACTGGACGAAAAGACCAAATAGATTAAAAATTTTTACTTGGAGATACCCCAGAGAGCTTAAACAGGACAAAAAGCGTGTGAAAAAATGTAGTTTTATAGCTTGTTAACGTGAGATATTCTTTTTTACTGATTATATGCTTAAAATTTCAGGCCTTGAATTTACCTTAATTAAAGGTGAAGTACAGAGGAGTGATTGAAACTTGAACCAGAAAAAAAACAGGTTGCACTGATTTTTGACGTCCTTTTTTGATTTTAAATTTTTAAAGGAATAAAGCAGAACTGCTTTTAATCAGCGATTTAAAAATGTACTTATTTAAACAATCAAGCAGTTATAACAGCTTTTATAACAATGTCGTTCATATAATGAAACATTCGATCAATATTCGTCCACACTCATGGTTGTAATATGACTAAGAATAGAATAACTTCAGTCCTGTTTAAGCCAAAAATATGTAAATTTCAATTTTTATATTTAATTTTTGTTTGAATGATATTTCCTTACCCATCCATCTAAGCTTCTAAAGGACACTAATCACTGAAATTTGTTTTAAAATTCTGTCTAAAATGTAAATAGCAAATCAAAATTTTGATCATTAAGGAGAAAAACAATAAAAACACTTTACAAATATTCATTTTATTAACCAGTAAAGAAGGCAGTGCCAACTAAAAATGAACACAAATAAATTTTACAACCTTTTCCACAAAAGAAGTTTTTTAAAGAATAGTAAAGAGCTATTTTAAACCAATTATGAGGAGAATAAATTCAATTAATAATTTAAGCTTAAACAGGAATCAGGACCAAACAGGATCAAACAGTAACCACTATCGAACAATTCGTGGTAACGAGATATAAGTAAGGAACGAGTCGGTACAATGGAAACCAAAACTCTTCAGTGGTGGTTTCAAGCACTTATTTAAAAAAAAGTGGAATTTTATATTTTATTTGCCAGAAGCAAGATCACAGGCTCGCTTTTTTTTTCTGCAGGGGCGATTGTATTGAATCAATGGTCCTAGGAGATTGCAAGAAAGCTCATTCGAACTGAGATCAAAAGTTTTAGGCCCTCATAAGTGGCAAAACAGATTGGAGGGCAACTAGCCACCCTTCCATGCCAATTTTTCCCTCATGACATTGGATCAAAATTTTGAGATAGCCATTCGATTCAGCAAATTTGGAATCTCCAATAACTCTGCCTTTGGGGATGACAAGACCCCACAAAGTCCCTTGGAAAAGGGCTTTAAGTTTCAAGGTTTGCCCATTGTTTGCATATAGTATTTGTTATTGGAAAATATGCATAAATCTTTTTTAGAGGAATTTTCTGCTGGTGAGATTTTTCATGGCGAGGGAGGTACTCGAAGAAAATTTGCAGGAGAAATTTGACACAGGAGGAGGGATAGAGATTTCCTGGCATAAATTAAAAATAGTAAGAAATTAAAAAAAAAAAATTCGATCGAAAGTAAGGAGTAACATCATAAACTAAAGCAAATGGAAATGTTTTCCCTTCTTTAACCCTCGTTCTTCACGACAAACTTTGAATTTTTGTCACAACCTATGGCCATGGCTTGTGGCTAGTAAAGGCCGTAAGGCCCCAATGTTTTCATCATTTTTTTTCCTCAAAAGAACTTCAAATAGAGGCGGTGGTCGTATAAACTTTGGGAATGGCTCATTCGGTTGGGAATTGGAAGTTATAAAGCCTTTTTAAGAGTCGAAAGTTAACGGAGGGCAAATAGCCCCCTCCAAACCCTTTTTACCCAATAAATCTGAATAAAAAATTTTAGATAGCTATTTTGTTAAAAATAGGGTACTTGTGTATTATTCAGAACACACTAAGTAAGTAAAGTTGGGTCCCTTCGTAAAACAAATTATAATACAGGTACATTTTAATAAAATATTTGGTATTTGTTCATTATTCAATCGATTCAATTCAATTCAGAACACACTCAAGAATTTTGCTGAGAAAATCCAGTTTCATGGAAGAGAAAATTCAATTTAGTTTGCTACGCATAGTGATAGAAGGTAATGTCTGAACATGGATTTTGAAATGAAGATTATTATTCTTCGACATTTCTCCGTTCCGGGTACACTTTTCTAAGTTGTAATTTTCCTAATAAAGTATTATATTTTCATCATATTTTGTTTTATTTCATTAGCTTTATCAAAAGTTTGGGCTATATATTTGCACATTAGGGGTGTGTGTGCATTATATCAAATACATAACTTAACCTGACCTAACCACCTCTAAACATAAAATATTTAATTAAAATGTACCTGCATCGTAGTTTGTTTCACGAAAGAACCTAACTTCACTTATTGAGTGTGTTCTGAATAATACACAAGTACTAAAAATAGCTCAAAGATCAGATATCAAAAACTTCAAAGAAGACACAACCCTCCAGAACCCAAGGGCAAGCGTTGTAAGCTATGACCTGGGGGTTGATATGTTTCTTATGAAAGGGATGCTCGTATAAACTTCATAAGGGCTTTATTTGATTGGGAACTGAAAGTTTTGGTTCATTTTTTAAGAGTCAAAAGATCGGAGGGCAACTAGCCACTCCACGTCCTTTTTCCCCAAATCAATCCAATAAAAATTTTGTGATAGCAATTCTGTTTAAAATAGTTCAAACATCAGATAACAAAAATTCTGGAGTTGGCAAAACCTTTCAGAGCCTGGGGGCAGGCGTTGTAAGTTATGCCCTGGGGGCAACTATGGTTCTTATGGTAGGGGTGCTCATATAAACTTCAA
>NC_088870.1:9456401-9457056 GCF_032884065.1 Artemia franciscana | reverse complement strand
GATTTCAACAAACCTGTTCTACCATTCTTTTCCCTTTCATAGTTTAAAATAGAACAGAGTAATGTCCAATTCAAAGACCACTATTTTTTTTCACATCCTAATTTACTTCTTCAACTAAAGTCATCGCATTTGCAACACAAGAGCTGCGACATGATGACGAATGGTTTGGACCTCTATTCTTATGGTCTTTCTGCTTTTAGCAAAAGAACATTTTTATTGCTCGTTCCCATTTTGGGTGTTGGAACCTAAACGTGTTTAAGCATAAACAAGACAGATTAAAGCAATAAAGTGGACACTGACTGTATGAGAAATGGAACCAATTTGCTTGAGTGATTTCAAGATGAATAGTTTGTGATCCATTCCAAAATATATTGCAACTCATAATGCAATTGGTCAAAGCCATCATAATTTTATTTAATCCTAAAAAACAAGTGAAATTATAAATTTTATAAAAACGAAACTGTTTCGGAATGAAGCTAAACATCGTAGCCTTGCTTTTCAGCAGATGAAATCACTTTACCAGGCCCGTGCAAAGGATTGTTTTTAATAAACTTCAATAATAATATTCATTTGTTGTATTCAATGGTTAAAAAAATTCATAAAAATAAGAAGTGCCCCGAAATTCAGAGAAATATAGGAGTCGGTCCTTGAGGCT
>NC_088870.1:9366214-9456301 GCF_032884065.1 Artemia franciscana | reverse complement strand
AAGAAAAGAACTTGTTTTTATATAAAAAATTTCTATATAAAAAAATGTTAAATTAAACCAATATCAAGCCAAAGGACAGTTAAATAATAATTTTAGCTCTAAACGAGAAGTAATAACTATCAATAAATAAACGGGACTAAAAACATACAGAAATTACAATAGATAGTAGATCAAATTTAAAATGAAAGGGAATTATTTCAAATAGGAATAAGAACAACGTCCGTCAATGAAACAGTTAGTAGAAAATAACTAGTAAGGAGCGACCCGGCTCAAAAGTAACCTAAACTCTAAAAACGGATAATTTTGATACCAATATATACATCAAAAGAATTGAATTTTTATGCTGAATTGAAATTTACATAAGTTTCATCAAGTTTAGTCTTACCCGTCAAAAGTTACGGGCATGAGAATATTTGCCTTATTTTCGATACAAGGGGAAAAAACCCTAAAGGTCACATAATCTTAATGAAAATCACACCATCAGATTCAGCGTTTCCGAAAACCCTACTGAAGAGGTTTCAAGCTCATATCTGCAAAAATGTAGTATTTTGTATTTTTTTGCCAGAAGAAAGATCACGGATGGGAATTTCTTTATTTTTTTGTTTTTTTTTCTCAGGGGTGATCGTATCGACCCAGTGTTAAAAGAATTTTGTTAAAGGGTTCATTCTAACGAAAAAGATCTAGGCCCCCTCCCATGTTCATTTCCCCCCAAACTCATTGGATAAAAATTTTGAGATTGCCGTTTTGTTCAGCATAGTCGAAAAATCTAATAACTATGTCTTTCAGGACTACTTAATCCCCCACAGTCCACAGGGGAAGGGCTTCTAGTTATAAAATTTGCCCATTGCTTACATATAGTATTGGTTATTGGGAAGTATACAGTGTTTTCATGGAGAATTTTTTCTGGTGGTCGGGAGAATCGGGGAGAGGGGGTTAGATGAAAGGATCTTTCCATAGGGGATGACAATTTCCATGAAGGGGGCGCTAGATTTTCCAGTATTATTAAAAAAAAACAATGAGAAATTAAATGAAAAAACAAGTTTTTTCAACTGAAAGTAAGGAGCATCATTAAAACTTAAAAGAACATAAGATATTACGTATATGAAGACATTCGTCCCTTCCTAATACCTCGCTCTTTATGCTAATGCATTTTTTGTAATTTCAAGAGCTATTTTCAAAAGTTTATTTTTACGTTACTTAAATTTATTACTAATTAAAACATTCGTAAATAAAATAAAAAATGCTAGTGGTCTTTTCAAGTAACCGAAAAAAATGGAGAGCAACTAGCCTCCCTCCCCTGCCTCTTTTTTCTTAAAATCCTCCGATCAAAATTTTGAGAAAATCATTTGGCCAAAAAAGTGAAATCAATCTACAAATTTCGTTTTAAATATTCATGTACGGTGATCCATAATGAAAACTTGCATTAATTCAAAAACGTTCAGAAATTAAATATAAAAAACAGGTTTTCTTCAATTGAAAGTAAAAAGCAACATTAAAATTAAAACGAACAGAAATTATTACGTATACGAGGGGGTTGTCCCCTCCCCAATGCCTCGCTTTTTACGCTAAAGTATATTTAGTAATTTCATACGAGCTATTATTTCTAATTCAACGACCTTTTTGATTCAGGACTTATTCTTGAAGAATTGGAACAAAATTCGAACTTTAGTGTAAAGTGCAAAGTATTGACGAGGGGATGAACCCCCTCATATACGTAAAAAAATATGCGAATATAGAAGTTCGTTACGTAAGTTAATTGGTAAGTTACTTATATTTATTACCAATAAAAACGTTCGTAAATAAAATCAAAGTTCTTGTGGCCTTTATAAGTAGCAGAAAAATTGGAGGGCAACTAGGCCCCCTCCCCCGCCACTTCTTTCAAAATCGTCTGATCAAAACTTTAAGAAAGCCGTTTAGCAAAAAAAATTAATGTACAAATTTATTTTTAATTATTCATGCATGGTGAGCAAAAATCAAAACTTGCATTAATTCAAAAATACTCTTTTAAATTAAAGTTTTTTTAAATTAAAGTAAGCAGTGACATTAAACTTAAAACAAACAGAAATTATTCCGTATATGAAAGGGGATGTCCCTTCCTCACCGCCCCGCTCTTTACGCTAAAGTTTCTTATTGTTTCAAAAAGTCGAGTTTTGAGAAAGAGTCAGACTTTAGCGTAAAGAGTGGGGTGTTGAAGAGGGGACATCCCCTTTCATATAATTTCTGTTCGTTTTAAGTTTTAATGTTGCTCCTTACTTTCAGTTAAATAAACTTGATTTTCTAATTTATTTCTTATAAAGGCCAGAGTATCATTCTTGCTTTGTTGAAAATAAATATATTTTAAAACTCTTCCTCATATCATAGATAAATCCAGAATTTCAGAGACTTCAAGGAATGAATGTCATTATATATTAAACAGACTGCGTACTTTTTTAAGTTTTTTTTATCAATAATCCTGGTCAATAATATGATTATTTTTCTTTTTTATTCATATTACGATACAACAATATCAAAATAAAACCACTCAAATTAAACTACTCAAAATAAAAGCGGCTTTTATTATTTATTATTTTTCGACCCCGTATCAACACGTTTGTAGTAACGAACTGCAACTAAGGAATGAGTCGGACCAAAAGTAACTGAAACTAAAAAAAAATAATGTTTTATAACAACAGTTACATTAAAAAAAGTTGATTTTTTATGCTGATTCTAAATATATAATATTCACTAAGTCTAATATTACCTATTGATCAAATCTTTCCCCGTGTTATTTCATGTTCTTTTTTTTTTCTTTTTTTTAAGAATATCTCATATATTTTTTTCACAAAGAAAATGATTATCCTTTTGTAATTTATCTAATTTTTGGTTCAGATAAATCTTATTTTGGAAGTGGTTCCAATGTGTTCTAATTTAATTCTATATTATAATTACACATTTTTTTTTTTAATCTTTCATGTTCTGGGTGCCTGAATTCTGTAAAAAAAAAAAGTGACAAATGATGTACGACATCATCCCTGATATGAAAGAATAAAGTTTAACAGAAAGCAATTGACATCCATGGTTGAAAACCACAGGAATGGACTACATTCCTTTAGCATAAATTTAGGTAAAGGTGTAAAGGTTTTTTTTTGTTTTTTTTTAGAATATATCGTTTCTTTTCACAGAGAAAATAATTATACTCAAGCAATTTATCTAATTTTTGCTTCAGATAAGTCTTATTTTAGCAGTGGTTTCAATGTGTTCTAATTTACTTCTATATTATAATTATTATAATTGTAGACATTTTTTTTTTTAATCAGATTTCATGTTCAGGGTGCCTGATCTCTGTAAAAAAAAAAGTAACAAATGATGTGCGACGTCATCCCTGATATGAAAGAATAAAGTTTAACAGAACGCAATTGAAAACCATCTGCTCCTTTAAATATGATTTTCCATAAAAAATATATCTTAATTCATTTCTTTTAAAAGTTTCGTGTTCTCTCACTGCCTGATTCGATTGCTTGGGGGCTTGGGTTAGGTAGTACTTGTGTAAAGTGGTTTTCATCGTATTTGCATGGCCGGACTATCAAAGTGTCTTTATCAGATATATCAAGCAGAGAGTTCGGTGTTAAGTGTGGAGTGCCTCAAGGTTCCGTGCTGGGACCTCTACTTTATCTTATTTATGTTAATTCGTTGGCTTCACATGTTGGAGTTGAAGCGCTGACCTCTTTCGCGGACGACACTGCGATAACAGTAACTGGTAGTTGTTTGGTGCAGGTTGCACATAAGGCTAATTAGGCACTTGAACGTTTGCGCAGTTTTACAGTAGGTAGTTCCCTAGCAGTTAATGCATCTAAAACAAATTACATTATATTTAGTAGAACAGGTAGGTTACTTAATGATAATAATAACATTTTTTTTGGACATTTACCCATTAAACAAGTTTTTGAAATTAGGTATTTGGGGTTTTATTTAGATAATAATATTAGTTGGAAAAAGCATTGCAGTGTTATTGGTGCTAAAATGGCTAGGGGTCTAGGAATTTTGAGACGTGTAAAAAAAACTTTTCCGTTCAAGATTTTAAAAATCATTTATTTTTCCCTTGTTCATCCTTATATAGATTATGGTTGTGTTCATTGGGCTAGTAATTTCTTCTCTAATTAAAAAAGGATCCAGATTTTGCAAAATAAAAGCATTCGATTGATTGCGGACATAAAAGAGCAGGTTGAATCCAAAACTACTGCTAGCTTTTCCCGGTGTAATGTTTTAAATGTTGGTCAGATTCGTGACTACCAGGCATCAATTTTTGTGTTCCAGAGCATGAAACATATATGCCCTGAGTATTTTCATGATTATTTTTCCATGAATCAGGAGTACCATAATTATGATACAAGAAATTCACAACTTTTAAGCCATGAACAAAGAAAAACAGTTCGATCATCATATGTGGTTCGGAATCTGGGGCCTTCTGTTTGGAATGGTTTGCCGGCTGGCATCAGGGAGTCTGTCACTTTATATGGGTTTAAAAATAAATTGAAAATGTTTTATTTAAGTAATAGGTTTTGAAGGGCAGAAGGTTTTTGATGTCTTTTTTTGCAGTTTATTGATGTGGGGTGGGGACTGAATACCGGTAAATGATATTTAATATGATTATTTTGTTGTATTTTGTTCATGTGTATGTGTTGTTATTTTTTATATATAAGATAGGCTAGGTGGTTAATCATGAGATGTTATGTTTAGATATTTATTTATAAGATGTAAATCATAATATGAAATTGCAGCACAAGTCCTTAGGACTTTCTTTTTGCTGCAACAATTTATTAGTGTTGTCATTTTTTTATTTATGTTTGTATTGTGGATAAAATGAAACTTACCTACCTACCAAAGACTTTCAAAATACCTTCGCGGGCGATAAAAAAATATAAAAAAATAATATTACGGCCAATAATTCAAGAAATGTATTCCACAAGAACCCCGATCTTGTCCTTGTAGATCATGCAAAGTGGACAGATACTTGTCGCCAAAAAATTCAGCTATCCAATAGCTTCATAGAGAATTGTTGGTGTAAATCTTCAGCACAAGTTCTCCAGGCTGCAGGGATGGGTAGAGAATCTGTGCAGGAAGTTAAATTTGCTCCATCAGTAACGTAGCAACTACCCTTACCAGAAACGACATGTCAATAGCTGTCATTTAATGCGGAGACAAGCAAATTAGTAGGTCAAAGCGAGGGTCATATCATGCCCAAATTGGTGGTGCAAGCTCTTCTTACACACTTGGTCCAAAAGGGCATGCCTATACATGGAAAAAAAAACATTCAACTGCAGTTTAACAAATATAATATAGAAATTTTAATATGGAAATTCTCGTGTACAACCGAAAACCACCGAGCGAAATCCAAGTGAAACCGAATACGCTACTATGGTGCTATTTGAGGTAGATTCCAGGTCAAAAGGAAAAGCAACCAACAAACTCTTGCTGAGGAAATTTGATCATGAATCGAGCTGCAGTAGGCCGGATATGAAAGAAGAGGATCTAAAGATAGCTATGGTTACATTTGAGGAGTCTTATCTAAAGAATAGTCAAGCCAATTTTAGAGAACTCTACAAGAGAACAAAAGGCCAATATTCCAACGAAAACTGGATACATGAAAGAATCAGTAGAAAAAGACTTACCTACATTCGCAAAACAGCTACGTGAATCAACTAAAACTACACAGATCGAGAATGATATTATTGATGGAGGTTGCGGTTACCACTGAACTGCCATACTGGAAGATAATCGGTTAGAATTTGTTGTTTTAACAGCATACGTGAAAAAATTGAAATGCCAATGACGAAAGGTTAGGATATTGGTCTTGTGATTCACTCAACGTAACTGTGTTTTTGCTTTATTAGACAGAATTTTACCAAATGTGACACCAATAGAGCTGAAGACTGTCCACAATCTTCCAGAAAACAAAACATAACTGATGCAGCTCGCATGAAAGGCTTTGTCAAGGACTTCTTTCTGCAGAGCATCGGCTTAGATATTAAGCTCAAAACTACCCTCAAGTACTATAGCCAAATTCAAGGACAGCTTGAAATGTCAAATCTAGAAAAATGTTGTCTGCTTGTATATAACAATGAGAAGGACTGGGACCTCATTAGAGTTAAACAGAATAGGAAGTATTCGGTGACCGATTATTCCCAAGTCTTTTAATCTTCTGGAAAGAGTGTCTACCAGAAACTGTGGATTCGTGCCTTGTTAGGAATCTGGTGTCAAGAGAACCAATTTCTGTTGGAACGGCTATGGAAAAGGAAAGCTGTAATAGCGGTAAGAGGCAGATTTTAAATCCCAGTAACACAAACTACAAAACACATAGGGAAGAAGATTTTTCGCCTATCATTTGCTCTGACTCGGAACCTGAGCCATAGTTTTTTTTTTCTTCTTCTTTTTTTTACGACACTTGTGATTTACCATATAATTTACTATGTGCTAGAATAAAATATTCATAAAAAAATACTGATAAAGATGTAATGCTTATCAGATTCATCATCCTTTATCAATCGATTCTAACAAATGCACACCCAAATAACACTAAGGCCAAGTAACACTGTAGTATCTCATCCATTTAGCTTTGATTTAATTGTTCATTTTAATTGATATTTGTTGTATTTTTATTTATTCAATCATAGGAATTTGTGTTCAAATTTAGTTTGACTTTTTATATGGCTTCATTTCAGCTTGTTTCAGGTTCTAGTATGGCTCTTTACATTTCATTCAAAAACATCTTGGAATTTTTTTTTCTGTTCGCATTAATTGAAAATGTTTCAATGAGGGCTAATTGTGGAGGTCTCGGTAGAGTTTTCCACTCCTGGATTGTCAGTTTTTTTAACCCAAAATATTGGAACTCAACATAGATTTTCGAAATTTAAACATTAAGTCAAAAGTTTCGATGAGCTGTAGTTTCCTGGAATACTTTTTTACTAATATTTTTAGCCTGGGGTGGATGGTGAGGAAGATTTTATACAGACGGAATAACATAATTTCTGTCACTGAGGTCCCAACCCTTGACTAGTAGAGGCCCTTGAATATACATTACCTTAATCTACTATTTTGTAAAAAGAATGGTTTTTTGTACTGTTTTGTCGGAATTGTTTTTTTTGTTTTGTTTTTTATAATAGATGCATGTCAATATGATTTATACAAAAAAATCTGCTTTTTGTCTTTAGAAAAAATAAAGAATTTGAACGTTACGAATAATTCAACCCGATTTGTTTCATGACTGTTTTTTTTATTATTGGGACTCTTAGGTCTTCATTTACGTTCAGTTATTCTGTAGTTTTCAAGTGAATCTGATAAGAAGAATTTAGAGCTTTGTCTTGCTACGAATCTAAACAATCTAACTTTTTCATTTTGAATTCTGTATTTTTGTTAATGTTATCTTGCCCCATTCTTATTACCTGGTTGATCAATTTCAACGAAGTTGACCGAAGAAAAATAATATATATACCATTTGGGGTCTTGCAAATTAATACACAACAGCTGGACTAATTTCAAAACATTTTGAAAGGTATATTTTGTCTTTTACTGATGCACAGTGAAGAAACATTGCCACAAAACAAATTTGGGCTTACTTCTGGTGTCACGAATCAATGTGGACTGAATTTTTAAAATATATTTTTGCTTTTAAATTGTCTCACTTTACTCATTTCTCATTTTTAAATTTAATCCAAAAAGAGAAAAATTTAACTTTTTCAGATATTCTTGTGCTCCAAATTCATGTAAACCAAATATTAAATTATTTTCTTCATTTTATAGGCTGATCAAAAGCGATTTCATAGATCCTGTCTAAATGCTTTGTAAGTTTAAAGCAAAGGAGAAAAGTTTTTGGCCAGTTTTAGGTGTTAAATATTGATACAGCCAAGCTTCCTAATGCTATCAAAAAGTGCGTGATAACGAACTGTAAGTAAGGAGCGAACTGGCTCAATAGTAACCGAAACTCCAAAAAACTGAATATTGATACCAATAGATACATCAATAGAATCAGACTTTATGCTGATTTTAAATATATAAGTTTCATCAAGTTTAGTCCTGCTTATCCAAAGTTACGAGCCTGAGAAAATTTGCCTTATTTTCGAAACAAGAGGGAAACATACGCTAAAAGTCATAGAATCTCAATAAAAATTGCACCATCAGATTCAGCGTATCAGAGAACCCGACTGTAGAGGTTTCAAGCTCCAATATGCAAAATTTTGGAATTTAGTATTTTTTGCCAGAAGAAAGATCACGGATGCATGTAAATTTGTTTCTTCGTTTTTTTTTGTTGTTTTTTTTTTTTCAAGGGGTGATAGTATCGATCCAGTGGTCGTGAAATAATGCGAGTTGGCTCATTCAAACGGAAATTAAGAGTTTTATTGCCCTTTTTAAGTGACCAAAAAAATTAGAGGGAATCTAGCCCCCCCAACACGCTCATTTTGGCTCAGTCACCGGATCAAAACTTTTAGACAACCATTTTGTTCAGTATAGTCAAAAAATATAATAACTATGTATTTGAGGACGACTTAATATCCCACAAGTCCCCGGGGAAAGGGCTGCAAGTTATGAACTTTGCCCATCCTTTACATGTAGAGTTGGTTATTGGGAAGTATACAGACGGATTTCCCAGCATTATTTCAAAAATGATCAGAAAAAAAACAGGACAAGTTTTTATAACTGAAATTAAGGAGCAACATTAAATCTCAAAACGAACAGAAACCATTACGTATATAAAGGGGTTCACCCCCTTGTTAATACCTCACTCTTTACGCTACAGTTTTTTCAGTCCTTTCGAAAGAGCTATTTATTCTAATTAAACAGTCTTTGTGATTCAGTGGTCATTCTTAAAGAATTGGAACAAAATTCGAACTTTCGATAAATGTATTATAGAATTGTCTTGAAATATTCATGCGTTCGTCTCTCTCACTTTGCCTAACAGCTCTTTTCAATCAGTATGCCTAAAACTGATTTCAATCACCTAACTGATTTGTCCTTATCAACATATGTGGCAGTGGGGTAGAGAGGCTTATCAGAACTTAAAGGTTAGCCTAAAAAGTATGGTTTGCGTATTGATGAGATCTGCAAACATGATTTCATAATAATGAACCAACAGGACAAGAACTATATAGGATTATGAGATTGAGTGGAAATATATATTAAGGCGGTGATTAAGTGAACTGATGGAACTCGAAAATCCCATGTTAAATTGAAAATTTATATTTAAAAAGTACTCAAGTATTGATTGGCGGAAAATGCCGCTTTTAATATCAGGCCATAGCTTCTTGAAGATGCTACAAAATGTTTGAAAGGATTTTGCTCTATTTCCTCTAATTGCTTAGAAATCTTAGAAAATGTCTAGGTCTTTTTCACAAGTGTACTCTATGAAGGATATTGCTTTTGGAACAAAATCGGTACTATCATGAGCAGAAGACAATAACCTGTAAGATGATTGGAACCATTTTTCGATGTATTTTCCTGTTTTCTAACAGTCCCCTAGAATATTTTCAGCTACCTGAAATTTTTACAAGTCGGTTACCACAAAGAATCGTTTCAGATCGCCGATAATAGCCCCTAGAGACCAAAATGACAAGCTGATATAATCAGCTGCTTGTTAATAGTGTGAAATTTTCATAAATTATTTCAATGCAATGAAGTAACCTAGAAATGAGAAATAGTCAGGAACCTTCAGTAAAGTTGTGCACACAAAGCCGAAATCATGGGGAAAATTAAATCAAAGCGAGGTATGCATCTCAAAAGTGTTACCACACATAGACAGCGCCTTTGTAAAAAGTATTTAGAGCTTGGTAGATGCAAATATCCAAAATACCTAATAATGCGGTACGCCGAAGAACTAGACAAGTCAAGAGATTTAGGTCAAGCGACAAACCTTGAGATGGAGCAGAACCCCCTAGCTTCTTCCCCGTTGCCCTACCGGATCGTGATTGGTGGTAGAAACTTGGATTGCGACGAATTGAAGGATTGCCGACAGATTTTTGATCCCGTATTTTTCATGCGCGATCTGGAGATTAAAGTTTGGAAGCACAGGTGAGCACAGGTATTTTATACTCTATTTATTAAGCCGAATTCTTATGCGTTTTCATTTAAAATGTTTTTAAAAATCCAAGAAAGATTTTTCTTCTGGGTCTTGATAAAGTTTTCAAAGATTCAAAATTTATTATCAAAACTTATTATTATTTTCAAAGATTCAAAATTTAGTAATTATTTTAGAAAACTGAACCAATTATGCCTTAGACCATGCAGCATGTCAAGTTTGGATACAAATGTTCTAGCCCAAAAAGGAAGAGAGGGAGACGTTTTTTTAGAGAAATGGTCAAATAATTATTTTATTAATTAGGTCAAATAAATCAGGACCAAGAGACTGTATTTGCAGGAAAGATAAGAAGTTTTTTGTTTGATATACCATAATATGTACTTAATAAGCAGAAGGAAGTAGATATACTGACGATTTACAACAGTAAAAACATTACAGAATAATAATAGTGAAAAACAGTACTTTTATTATAATGGTCGATTGTGACAAAATAACAAGAGCTAAGGGCTCATGTAGCACTTGTGACGAGGTCGGAAGAGCCAAGAGCTCATATGGCATGAGCTGTAGCAAAATTTTAAGAATCAACAGATCGCTTTAAAAGGAAAATCAGAGGCTTAATGCCGGTCAGGACTAAAAATAAGAGCTCCGAGTCACAAGGTCCTTCTAAATGTCAAAATCCATTAAGATCCGATCACCCACTCGTAAGATAAAAATACCTCAATTTTTCTATTTTTTCCAAATTAACAACCCGCAGCTCCCCCAAAGACAACGGATCCGTTCCAATTATGTCAATCATGTATCTATAACTTGTGCTTTTTCTTCCCATCAAGTTTCATCCCGATCTCTCCACTCTAAGCATTTTCCAAGATTTCTGGTTTCCCCGTCCAACTCCCTCCAATGTCACTGGATCTGATCGGGATTTAAAACCTGTGTTCTAAACAATAAGATCCATCTAAATATTAAATTTCATTAAGATCTGATCAGCCGTTCGCTTATCACCTCCGAACTCCTTCCGTTTTTTATTTTTTCGTTTTTGAGTAATTTTTTTGAAGCTTGTGTCCTCCAATTTTCATTCGTTATGAATAACATCTAAAAATTTCGCAGTGGAACGGCATCGACGACTTCGTGTCATTGCTTATAGTTTTTGATTTGTGAATCCTTTTCGTTTTTGGGATTAACGACACTTGTGACAACAAAGGTCCTTGCGCCGGTGGCGTATTTCCACTATTCAGCAATTTGAAATGTCGAACAAAACGAAGAAATGTTTATCGAACGATGGATCGGTTTCGAAGCATGACGACCCAGGGCCTTTACGATTCCGGGACATTTGTTTAAATCCCCGCCCCCAAAAATAAGATCCTGGGAAAGGGTCTATATGTTGGCAAGTTCTTCAGTCTAAAACTTTTGGGAAAGTCTCATTCATTTTATTTTATTAAATATATATTATTTTTTTTTAGTTGCAAAGACATCAAGGAGGTCCCAAACATGATGTTTGAAAAAGAATATCTACTCTAAGAAGCTGCTCCATATTGGCGTTCGAAACAAGTTTTGTGCTATGTGCTTTCGTTACAGAAATTCGGAAAAACCCCATCACAAGTGTTTTTTGAACTGGGATGGACCATCAACAGGAATGGAAGCGGACATAATAGTAGAGGCATTTCGCTTAGCTCCAACAATGCACAAACTAAAATATAAGAGGTTCAATGCTGATGGAGACTCCAACTTGTATAATGAGTTGATCGCTAAGGTTCCATACGGACGGATGATTGAGAAAGTGGAATGCGTAAATCATGCCTGCAAATGCCTTACATCGCGATTGTATAACAAAAGGAAGACTGGTGGCCAAGAATGCTCAAAAAGGCTAACTCCAATAATGATTAAAAAGCTAAGTGGGTACGCCCGGGCAACGATCATCCGAATTAGCCAAGAAGGCAAAGGCGCAAAAGAATTAATAGAGGCTCTTAATGCCATTCCTCACCATTTCTTCAGTGGTGATCACACAAAATGCCCTGGGCTCTGTAAAGACTCAGGTAGCAAAGTGCCTCTTACGGATTGTCCCTCTATGATATTCCTCTGCCATGTCCTACAAGCATTTGAAACTCTAACAAGAAGAGCGCGACTACTGATTGGGAATAATACAAGCAACTTAGCTGAGTACTTTATGAGTATAGTTGCAAAATTAATAGGAGGGAAGCAATTCCTCGTGACTCAAAATGGTCGATATAATTCTCGAGTAGCAGCTGCTGGTGTTAAATATAGTAAAGGAGAGCTAGGAAGGCTTCATATATATAGAAAAATCACAGGAAGGATACCACCTCGAGCGATGACAAAACTTTCAATGAGAAAATCTAGGCTAAGAGCTCTAAAGAAGAGGGCTCGAAAGTCAATGACTTGTCGCAATGAAATACTGAAGCAGAAGAAAGTAAATGAACCTGATGGGAAGTATGGGCCAAACGCAACAACTCCTGATCTTGCAGCTGTTGACTTCGAAATAATGAAGAGTGCCTTTTTACAACGGCTAGAGTGCAGCACTGAACAAATTCAAGAAATAGAAGCTGCGACTTGCCTACAAGGAGAAGACGACGGAAGCTGGTCAGCAGTACGCAGGGACAGAATAACGGCTTCATGGGCCGGAACTATAGCCAAGCGAAGGACGAAGATTGTAACCCCCTTGGTGCAAAAACTTCTTTATGCGCCATCAAAAGTGACTAAAGCAATGATTTACGGGCATACATTTGAACCAGTAGCTGCAAAAAAGTTTGAAGAATCGACCAGATTTAAAGTGGAGCGATGCGGTTTTTTTGTGCACTATGAGCATGGCTTCATTGGTGCCAGTCCAGATTACTTAGTAATTATGCCGTGCGGAAAAAGAGCATTTTTGGAAATAAAGTGTCCAGAAACTGCGAAAAATATGGAGATAGGCGAGTGGATAAAGAACCGAAAAGAGGCTAAGGCGGACTGTTGCATGGAAGTTGGAAAGAATGGACTGGTCAACCTCAAACGAGGCCACGACTACTTTTACCAAGTACAATGTCAGCTTGAATGTGCTCAGCTAGATACTTGCTTTTTCATGATTTTTACCCAGAAAGACTTCTACATTGAAAAGATAGACCGCGATACAGACTTTTGGACCGAAAAGATGTTTCCCAAGCTAAAAGGATTCTTCATGGATGCTTTGATCCCAGAGCTTGTCGATCCCAGAGTTCCACGGGGGCTTCCAATACGAGAGCCGTACTTATAAGATTAATGGTCTAGTACCGGTAACAAGAAAATTCATTTTCCTGACATTCTATCCTTCTTTGTATTTATATACTTAATTTTATTATAATTTGAAATAAAATACCTTTGTTTATATTGCTTGTCCTCCAACTTTATCAAACAGTTCGTGGTAACGAACTGTAGTAAAGAGCGACCCGGCTTAATAGTAACCAAAACTCTAAAAAATGGAATTTTGATACCAATAGCTACATCAAAAGAATTGCATTTTCATGCTGATTTCAAATATATAAGCTTCATCAAGTTTCGTCTTACCCATCAAAAGTTACGAGCCTGAGAAAACCTGCTTTATTTTAGAAAATAGGGGGAAACAACCCCTAAAAGTCATAGAATCCTACTGTGGGGAACTATTCCTGGAGGAATTTGTCATGGGGAAGAAAATTTCCATGAAGGGAGCGCAAGATTTTCTAGTATTATTTAAAAAAACAATGAAAAAATAAATATGACAAAGTTTTCTCAACTGAAAGTAAGGAGCAGCATTAAAACTTAAAAGGAACAGAAATTATTACGCATATGAGGGGCTCACCTCCTCCTAATACCTCGCTCTTTACGCTAAAGTGTCTTTGAATTAATGCATGGTTTGATCTTGGCTCTCCACATATAAATAATTAAAACGAAATTTGCATATTAATTTTTTGAGGCTAAATGGCTTTTTCACAGTTTTCATCGGAAGATATTGAGAAAAAAGGAGCGAGGGAGGAGGCCTAGTTGCCCTCCTATTTTTGATTACTTAAAAAGGCAACATTTACTTATTATTTTTACGAACGTCTTCGTAAGTAAAAAATATACGTAACTTACGAATTAAATTACGTAGCGAACTTCAATATTCGTATATTTTTATTGCGTATATGAGGGGGCTCACCCCTCGTTGATACCTCGCTCTTGATACTAAAGCTTAAATTTTGTCCCAATTCCTTTAAGAATGACCCCTGAATCACAAAGACCGTAGAATAAATAGTTGAAATTACTAAAAATGCTTTAGCGTAAAGAGCGAGGTATTACGAGGAGGTAGACCCCTCATATGCGTAATAATTTCTGTTCGTTTTAAGTTTTAATGCTGCTTCTCACTTTCAGTAGGAAAAAAAAACTTTTCATGGTTATTTTTTCATTGTTTTTGTTTTTAAATAATGCTAGAAAATCCTGCGCCCCCTCCATTGAAAGTCTCTTCCCCCATGAGAAGCTCCTCATGGAAAAATCCTACCCTCTCCCCTCAAATATCCCCCCCAAACCAAAAAAAATCCCCCTGAAAATGTCTGTACATTTCTTAGTAACCATTACTATATGTACACACAGGTCAAAGATTGTAACTTGCAGCCCCTCCAACGGGGACTGCGGGGGAGTAAGTCGTCCCCAAAGACATAGTTATTGGGTTTTTCGACTATGGTGAATAAAATGGCTATCTCAGAATTTTGATCCGGTAACTTTGGGTAAAAATGACCGTGGGAGGGGGCCTAGGTGCCCTCTAATTTCCCATCACCCCTGGAAAAAAAAACAAATAAACACGCATCCGTGATTTGTCTTCTGGCACAAAATGCGAAATTCCACATTTTTATAGATTGGGGCTTGAAACTTCTACAACAAGGTTCTCTGATACGCTGAATCTGATGGTGTGATTTTCGTTAAGATCGTATGACTTTTAGGGGGTGTTTCCCCCTTTTTTCTAAAATGAGGCAAATATTTTCAGGCTCGTAATTTTTGATGGGTAAGACTATTCTTGATGTAACTTATATATTTAAATCAGCATTAAAATGCCATTCTTTTGATATAACTATTGGTATCAAAATTCCATTTTTTTTTTAGAGTTTTGGTTACTATTGAGCCTAGTCGCTCCTTACTACAGTTCGTTACTACGAACTGTTTAAAAATGTGGAATTTTGTATTTTTTGTCAGAAGGCAGATCACGGATGCGTGTTTATTTGTTTGTTTTTTTTTGTTTTTTTTTTCAGGGGTGATCGTATCGACCCAGTGGTCCTAGAATGTTGCGATAGGGTTCATTCTAACGGAAATGAAAAGTTCTAGTGCCCTTTTTAAGTGACCAAAAAAATCGGAGGGTGCCTAGGCCCCCGTCGCACGCCAATTATTTTCAGTCACCGGATCAAAATTCTGAGATAGCCATTTTATTCAGCGTAGTCGAAAATCCTTACAACTATGCCGTTTGGGATGACCTACTCCCCCACAGTCCCCGTGGGAGGGGCTACAAGTTACTAACACTGACCAGTGCTTACATATAGTAATGGTTATTGGGAAGTGTACAGACGTTTTCTGGGGCGTTTTCATTTGGTTGGGGGCAGGGGTTGAGAAGAGGGGGATATGTTGGGGGAACTTTTCACGGAGGAATTTGTCATGGGGGAAGAAAATTTCCATGAAGGGAGCGCAGGATTTTCTAGCATTATTTAAAAAAACAATGAAAAAATAAATATGACAAAGTTTTCCAACTGAAAGGAACAGAATATTCCTGTTATTATTTTCTTGTAAATATTAATTCCTGTAAATATTCCATAATAATTTCTGTTAAAAGGAACAGAAATTATTACGCATATGAGGGGCTCACCTCCTAATACCTCGCTCTATACGTTAAAGTATTTTTAGAAATTCCAACTATTTATTCTACGGCTTTTGTTATTCAGGGGTCATTCTTAAGAAATTGTGACAAATTTTAAGCTTTAGCGTGAAGAGTGAGGTACTGACGAGGGGGTGAAACACCTCATATATGCAATAAAAATATGAGAATACAGAAGTTTCTTTACGTAAGCTAATTTGTAAGTTGTGTATATCTTTAACTAATAAAATTTATTTTTACTTAAATTTTAAGTAAAAAATTAAAAAAATTAAAAAAATTTTAAAAAATTTTAAATCTTAAAATTTTTATTTTACTTTAAATAATAAAATCTTATTTTTACCCAGCCAAATATATTACTATTTCTCGGCTGAAACATCTCACCAAAGGAAGCTGTCAATCAAAACCTTTGATAAGACTTGATAATTGGTGCTATTTGAAGTTTTGACAACCAACGGTCTCTAGAGAATTAAAAGACAGAAGGCTAACCTTACTTCAATTTTGAAGCTCTATGTTTTCAAGTTCACTTAATCACGGCCTTAAACAAGAGGTTTTCTATCATCAGAGGTGGTTCTATCATCAGGCTTGCATTAACTGTCCAACAATAAATTATTGCTTTGATCTGTATCAATCAAGGTTCTAATAAAGTTTGCGAAAAGGACAAATATTTGCCTAATCATTCAAAATTATCAATAAAACATTTAAGTAGTACTCTTACTCGTGACTTAATCTGGACTACTTATTATATTACTCAACGAATGGGACCCCTTCATTCGCCTTCAACACCTATTCCCAAATTTAATGGCTCCGTAGACAGCATTTAAAGTTGACAACGCATCTATTCATTGTTGTTTATTGAAAGATAAGATAAGATAAGATTTATTCATCACGAAACAGACATACAATATTACATTTTACTATTTCCCCAAAGGCTCTTTGGCCTGTAAAAAAGGGGAAAATGAACGAGCCACTTACTCAGAGAAGGAAAAAAATAATCACTTACTCACAGAGAGAAGAGCAAAAAGGAGAAGAGAGGAAAGTATAAATAAAATGAAAAACTATAGACAACAAAACTAAATAGACTAATAGATTGAACAGACTAAATTAATTAAGTAGATCTGTAGATAAAATAGACTCCAATGAAATAATCAGGAAATATATATGCATACATACACGCATATACACATATAAAAAGAGATAAAATAATTTCTAAGAAGCCAATGAATTTGTAATAATTTTTTTGAACAAACCGAATGAGTGGCACCTTGGAGCTGATTCGGGCAACTTATTCCATACAATGTAACTCGCAATTAAAGGATTAAAGTCTGACCTTACACAAGGAGTAAAAGGAACTTGAATATGATTTTCGGTATTACGAAGATTATAATTATTCTGATCAGAGGTGAAAGATGGCTGAACACTTAGGGGACGGGGGAGGTCACCATGAAGCTGAGAAAAAGTAAAACATGCACACGAAAGAGTATACAGTGACTCGAGATCAAGTAATGGGACAACTCTTGAACGGCTAGTTTCCTTAATGAAGTTTCTAGCTTTATTATAAACATTAGAAAGTGGTTTTAACAGTGAAGGAAAGGTTGACATCCATACTATTGGACAATAGGAAACGTAAGATCGGATCAAGGAGTGAAAAAGGATTTCCAAAATTGATCCAGGGAAAATATGTTTGAGTTTCCTTAAAATACCGAGACTCCTGCATATCTTCATTTTAATCAAATCAATGTGACGCTTGAAAGACAAATTTTCATCAACAAGAATGCCCAAAAAACGAACATATCGATCTTTAGATCTGTGAATTATCCCATTTGGCTGATGAATTTCTGATAACTTGGGATAAATCTGAGAAACATGCGAAAATATCAAAAAACTGGATTTTGAATAATTTAGGGTAAGAAAATTAGCATCAAGCCATGAAATTACTCTCTCAAACAAGTATTCCAAGTTTAATCGAAGCTCGGATTCACAGTTCCTCGAAGTGCCGAGTGTGCTATCATCAGCAAAACAAACAAGGACATCAGAAGATGGTGAACTATAGCTGGCACTATGGGCAAGGGAAGGTTTAGGATGACAGAGTCTACAGCAATGAATAGGTTTCTGCTTTTTTACTGCGTAAAAAAGATCATTTATATAAATCAAAAATAGCACTGGCCCTAAAACTGATCCCTGAGGGACGCCAAAATTCACTTGTGATTGACAGAAATTAAATTGTGGATTGACAGAAATTAACCGATCATTCAAATAAGATTGAAACCAAGAAAATACATTACCCCTAATGCCAAAATGAGACATCTTCGATAGAAGAATTTCATGGGTTAAGGAATCGAATGCCTTGCGAAAATCCAGGAATATAGCAGCCGGAATTAATCCCGAATCCAATTCAGAATGTATAAAATTCAAAAGGGTCATACAGGCATGCTCAGTGGAGTGCATCATTCGGAAACCAAATTGAAAATCATGAAGAAACTCTTTAGATTTTAGAAATTTAAGCAGACGAGAAAGCATAGCCTTTTCGAAGATTTTACTAAATACTGATAAAATTGAAATTGGTCGATAATTTGCTAGATCATTTCTTGGTCCACCTTTATACAGAACAATAATCTGAGCACGCTTGAGAGGATCTGAAAAAACCCCATATTTAAATGAAAGATTAGCAAGTTTTGTAAGAGGCACAACTATTGAAGGAAGAATAGATTTAACTACCTTAGTAGGAATAGAATTTGGCCCAGTTGAAGATGAGTCTTTCAAGCCATTAACAATTTTAGTAATTTCAATTTCTGTTACTGGCTCTAGAAACATAGACTTAACACAAGACGGCCTGAGGTGAGATCTAAAGTCCCACTTAGACCGAGAAAAAGTAGCTGTGGAAGCGATATTATTACCAATACTAGCGAAAAATGAAGTAAATGCTTCTTGGACATTAAGCTCACCCTCTACAGTCTCATCACCAATGACCAGACTCATAGGTAAAGAGCTATATTGAGAACCAGGTTTAAGCACAGAATTTATTACCTTCCAAGTTTTACGAACATCCTTATTACACGCTGCAAAATTATTTAGATAATAGAGAGATTTGGCTTTCCTACACAAGGAATTATATATATTCCGGTAAATCTTGAATTGACAAAGACGAATAGCACTCGTTGAAAGTGTAGGGCATTTATAATACCTCCAGAGATTATTTTTCCTTCTCCAGCTTTTGAGAAGTCCGGATGTCATCCATGGGTTTAGAGAAATAATCCTTTTAGACCTGCGATTAGAAGGTGGTACTTTACAAATGTTAAGAATAGCCTCTTTTATGGTTCCATAAAACGACTCAAATAAACAAGAAAAACCGTTGTTATTATCAAATAAGCTCCACGAATTTTTTGCTAATTTAGAACCAAGAAGAGATAACTCATTTTCACCAAACCTAATAGAATAGGAATCAAACACTTGAGCCCGGTTATTCCTTCCCCGATTAAAACTGAACCGAGAATATATGGGAAAATGATCGGAGATATCAGTAACTAAAATTGAGTTTTTCTTCAAGCAAAGCGTAGAGAAGATATTGTCAATCAAAGAAGCTGTAACATTAGTTACTCGTGTGGGGATGGATGTAGTTGGTAGACTTCCTGCGGCAAGCATGGTTGAAAGAAAATCAACTAAAGCCGAAGAATTTGAATCCATCAAATTTATATTAAAGTCACCCATTATGATTAACTGACACGGACGTTTCAATATTAAGTCAAGTATTTCCTCAAGATTCCGAAGAAACAACGAAACCGCGCCAGTAGGAGAACGATAAATATTGTCTATGATTAGATCAATACCATTAACTCTAATTTCTATAAATTGTGACTCAAAAAAACCTTCAAAATTCCTTGATAAGTCATCCCGTAAGCAATAATGCAAATTACTAGATATATACATGGCAAGACCTCCTTTAGCCATCTTGCAGCGGTTTATATGTTCCATTTTGTAGCCATGGATATCCAATAGCATTTCATTGCCATAATCCAAAAATGTCTCACACAAACCAACAACATCAGGCTTCCATCCGAAACTATTTGTCTTAAATTATCTATTGACGAGGAAAGACCCTGAATGTTAAGCTGAAGTGCAGTCAGAGAATAATTTCCTTTGGTAACCTCCTCTCCCCCCAGTTCCGAAACATATTTACTATTACAAACAGGGTTTATATTAGTCAGGTTTTGATTAACCTGACCCACAGAATTATTCACAATACTAATTAGATCAAAAGGATTATTTTCAAGCTCGCAAAGGCGTCTTTCACGACTTAAAATATTGACAAAAGCAGGTTTTACTTGGAGTCCATTTAAATCACCAGATGAACAAAAAAGAAATCTTTACCTAAATCTATTACGAAAGAAAAACCTGTCAAAGGATTATAAAGACATAAATAATTAATAGCACAGAAGGTACTATCGGGATGAACCATGAGCATGAAAAAAAAATGAAACGAGATAAAAAGAAACTGTAAAAAAGAATGACTTAGGAAAGGATACGCATCAAGAAAATGTTAACCAGTCACATACTAATACATTCATGCAAATAATTTATTTTGCGTATACGAGTTTCACCAGGAACTTTGGCTAGAATTTGACCGTGATCAGACCAAACACTTCTTGGGCCAAAGATGCTACGAGCCGCGTTTAATAGATCCCGACGCTTTTTAGTTAGGTTTTCTAAAACAAATACACCTGACTTTGCCAACTTACTTTTTGCTTCAAACACTTTACGAGCAGTATCTAAGCTTGAAAATTTTACTAGAATTGGGGCGATTTTCACATTCTCAGTTTGATTACCAGGCATGCGGAATCGATTAACCTTTAAAAGGTCTATTTCTTTAAAATCTTGCAAGCCCATTATTTGTGTTATCACTCCATTAAGATTTTGTCTCAGTTCCACATTGGGGTTTGGTTTCACACCGTAGAAAATTAGGCTATCAAGTAAGGCATCCTGCTCTAGTTGGTCAAACTTGTCTTCTAAGTTAGAGATTTTATTTTCAAGCAAGTTCACGGCATTATAAATTTTTCGAAGGGTTGTTTCAATTTTTTCAAATTTGGCATTATATTCAAGGGAAATCGAATTATAAACTTCGATCACAATATCTTCACTTATAATTTCCGAAGCTCGCGATCTTTCATTGTATTTGATACGACACGAGAAATATCATTCATTAGGTTAGACTTAGTGCTCATTAGTTCCTCTTGAGTTTCATTTATTATTTCTTTTAAATTTGATGCTGCTGCAGAAGTTGGAGTTAATGGTGCTAGGCTGGCTTTTCCTTTAGTTTTAGGGGGAAGTGATAAGTAGGACTTACTTAGAGTCTTGAAAATATCAGGGGATAAGCGCTGCTCTTCAAAAGCCTTATTTACATCTTTATCTGTCCTCGCACAAGCTTCTTTAAAATGGTCATTCCAATTGCGGATGTGTGCTTCAGCTATATTATGCTCCGAGTGGGTGCCATAGCAAAAGACTAGATATCTAGCTTGATTTTTCTGGTCTTTGGTGGTTTTAATAACTACTGATGGCCATAAGGGATATCCTTGAAATGAAGCTAGGACAAGATCAAACGGTTTATATTTTGCCATTTTACAATATTCAGTGACAATGGGGGGGGGAACACTACAGGTAACAAATTTCGAGAACAGAATGTTCCAATGTCCCGCCCCAAAAGTACTCACGTTTGTAAGATGTGCTTGGTTATTCACGCAAGTTAATCAAATTCTTAGCAAGGACTATATCCAATTCAATTGAAAACTGGTTTAGCTCTTCACTCTTTGAACTCTCATAGTCGACTATGTCTTCTTGTCAAAAGAATATGACGGAGCACTACAAAGAGAAAACAAGAGCTCATATGGCTTTTGTGACGAGGTCGGAACCTAAAATTAGACTCGGTACTAGAATTATCGATTTCATCGTCCTAGCACGTCAAGAAGTACCGAACTCTCCAAAGCACTAGAAATTGCTTCAACTCCCCCAAATAGATCGGATCTGGTCTGCTTATGTTAATCAGGTATCTACAACTTGTGCTTATTCTTGAAATCGCCAAAGCTCTTGAAATCTTCCCAACTCCCCCAAATAGATCGGAGCCGGTCTGATTATGTCAATAATATATCTAGTACTTGCGCTTATTCTTCCCATCAGGTTTTATCCCGATCTCTCCACTCTAAGTATTTTCCAAGATTTCCGGTTTCCAAGATTTCCGTTTCCCCCCTCCACATGCCAATATCCCCGGAATCCAAATTGAAAATGGAGCATCTGAGAAATAAGATCTTTCTCTACATAAAGTTTCATTAAGATCCGATGAACCATTCGTAAGATAACCTTGCCTCAATTTTCACGATTTTCCGTCCCTCTAGCCCCCCTCCCATATGGTGGAATCGGGTAAACGACTGTTATAAAGTCAATTTGTGCAGGTCCCAGAGAGGCCTACCAATTTTTATCGTCCTAGCACGTCCAGAAGCACCGAACTCGCCAAAGCACTAGACCCCCCCCCCCGCCCACAACTCCTACAAAGAGAGCGGATCTGGTCCGTTTATATCGATCACATATCTAAGACTTGTGCTTATTCTTCCCACCAAGTTTCATCCCGATCCCTCCACTCTAAGCGTTTACTGTTGAGAGATACAGTGTTTTACAGCGTTGCAAGATAACAGAGACTGAAACGAAGCTTAGCAGAGACTGAGGAAACATGTGAAACTGATATGCGGCGTTTGATGTCTTCTGTTAGGGGATGAGTATGAAAAATGGTATTTTCATCGGGAATACCAAGGTAAACGATTTGGTCAGAAGGGCAGATCTTTGAATTCCTAAGCAGAGTTTCATGAGGAAATGGGCCTTTCTAGTTTAAACATAGTATGTTAGACTTTTCAGCGTTAAACTCAAGGCCAGATTTTAAGTATTCTAGCGGCTAATTGGGTAAAAAGCCAAGATAGATAGTCGAAGTGAGAGGCAAAGCTATCTGAAGACTTGGACCTAACTGCAACATATTCTCGGTGAAATGACTAGAATCTACAAACAATTAAGTAAAAATATTTAAACGATAATATTCTTAAATTATTTTTAAAGCCATGTTTTTAGTATATCACTTGCTAACCTTTAGTTAATATACTTATAATGACGTACGTAAGAACTGTAGCAATAGCGTGGCTCATCGACTGAGAAACGGGGATCATTGTCCAGGGGCGTAATTTGTCATGGGTCAGGGGAGGGCAACTGGTCCAACAAAGACATAAGTTTGTCCTCCAGCTGAAATTTAGTTTCTGCAGAAAAGTTTGTCAAAATTTAGATAAGCCTGAATAATTCAATTATCCAGTGAAACAGGTCAGCTTTTTTTGTATATAGCTAACCTAATTGTACTATGTAGCTAATTTTTCACTGTTATTTTCACTCGATTGGGAATAATTGGCACCAAATTTGCCCTCCCCCCCCTCCTGCATTTTTATGAAATTACGTCTCTGTTATTGTCAAGTTCGCTTATTGATGATTAATGCTTATTAGCAAACAGTAACACAGCAATTTTCCATCCAGGAAACATTTCCTAAGAGTTACGGAAAAGTCAATAGTTTCCGATCAAACCTCAACGGTATCTAATTAGGTCTACGAGATTAAATTAATTAACTTCAAGGACAAAGATTCTCCTTGAGCAGGCTAGGGCTGTGTTGTTTAAGGCTGGATTTTGGCCTAAAATAAATATCGAAAATTAATTTTTGGAAGTTTTCCATCTCTTTTTTGGAAGTTTCAGGTTTACTCCTAAAATGTTTTCGATTTTTTCCATTTTTTAAATTGAGCAAAATGATAGCCCCAACAGTTATTCAAAAACTAGCTAATGAAAAGCCATTCCCTGGGCTCGTAAATAATCTAAATTTGCTGGTGGAACAAAAATCACTTCAAGAGTTTGTCAAATTATTATTATTATTTTTTTTTTTTTGCAATACTTCAGGAATGACTGATCGTATTCAGTTGAAACTTTCTAGGAGCATCGAGGATGAACAAAAATTAAAAGGAACTATTTGCATCGAGGCTGTAAAACCGGTATATCTGACATGTTTTGGGAATGATTAATGGTATTAAGTAGACACACTTTTTAGAAGTTTTGGGGGGTGACTGCACAAGAACTGCTAGTTTGGTGGAAACCATAGAGCTAAATTAAAATTCGGCATGCATCTAGCATACCAAAAAAACTTTTTGCAAAATGTTAGAAGTAGAAATGAGTGACATTGGATTCTAGTTGAAACTTTGTGAGTCTACACGACGGAGGAGTGCTAGATAAGTTCAAAAAAACCTTTAGCTCGATTGAATCTCATTGCGAAATATTCACTTTCCTTCTATTTGATTTTAAATTTCTGGCAATGCAGACAAAAATTGATATTTCGGGAACTAGTAAACCTCAATCAGAAAACAAATCTGTTTGCATTAAATCATGATGTCCTTCTTTTAATTTAATATATTTGAACTGTTTCGTTAAGAAAATCCCTTTAGATTACAAGTGGAAAAGGTACAGACGTGATGTTAAGGATAAAAAAAGGTCAATCAACTTGATAACTTTACTCACCTGAACAGTGTTATTAGTACATACGGTGGATACACTTTTAAATGTTTGAAAAACCAGGCCAAACCAGGTTGATTTTTCTTAGTTGAAAATGTTTTGATGAATAGACTACGAACCAAGATTAAAATATTAGAAGCAGCACGTGATGACAGTGGTTGAGCATGACTCTGATATAGTGGGGAAATATAAGTAATAATAATGAAAAAACAATATAATGAAAGCTTCACCCAGTCAGCTTAAGAACTTTCCGAGTTAGCTCTTGACTGAAGTTAAGCAAATTTTGCCTGTTTTTTTTAATAGGTTTGACTGAAATAGTTTCCAATAGATGTTTTCTTAAAACTTCAAGTCTTTTTGTGATATTTAATGTTTCTCTATTGTGTTTAGATGTCTTTGTATCGAGATATACCGCTTCCTGAAAAATACAAACGGCTTTTAATTTTTCATGTAGCTATTTTAAGGTAAAACTTATTTGAGTCGTTTTGTTCTTTTGGGAATTAATTTATCTTGATCCTTAGTTCCAAACATGGGGCTCAGTCACCGCAGGTGGGATGGGGCAATATTTTGATGGATCATAGGCAGAATGTGGACTCTTTGGTTGACTATAATTTAGACCATTTAGCTATTAAAAAAAATCATTCAAATGCATCACTTTCAAATACATTTAATGATAAATTTATAGAGAATAATTTTGATCAGTGTCTCATATACATGGTAACATTGTGATGACGTTATACATTGCATAAAAGATATTGTATTCAGACGAAATTTTTCCTTTATATAAAATTTGCCTGGAGGACGACCCCAAAAAAGATATCAAGTTAATGGCCTTTTAAGCTGTATTAATTTCGCTATTGTGTTTTGATGTCTTTGTATCGAGATATACCGCTTCCTGAAAAATGCAAATGGTATTTTTATTTTTCATGTTGCTATTTTAAGGTAAAACTTTTTTGAGTCGTTTATTTCTTTTGGGAATTAATTTATCTTGATTCTTAGTTCCAAACATGGGGCTCAGTCTTCACTGGTGGGATGTGGCAATATTTTGATGGATCATAGGCAGAATGTGCACTCTTTGGTTGACCATAATTTAGACCATTTATTTCGAAATAAAAATTCATTCAAATACATCATTTTCAAATACATTTAAAGGTAAATAGATTCATGATAACATTGTGATGACGTTATACATTGCATAAAAAGTATTGTATTCAGATGAAATTTTTCATTTATATAAAATATGCCTGGAGGACGATAAATTTTCTTGGGTTTAAACTTAATTAATTACTTAAATATTTAGAATAAAAGGCAGCACAGTAGCGATGGCAAAAGTAAAGAACACTAAGGCTTCAATGCTTTCCTATTATTTACTTTTTCTCAGTGCCACTTTGGTTTTCCAGAGCGAAGTTCGATATGGCTCTTTAGACTTCTTTGATAAACTTCTTTTTCAAAAAGCTTCTTTAAATTAACTAGATAAAAATACAATTAATTTGAAATATATTATGTTAACCAGACTCTTTTTCTTTATGTCTATTAGAACGAATCGTATCTCACTTACAATTTGCTACTAAGAACTGTTTGATTTCTGCAATGACTGTATGTCGTATGCAAACATAAATTGTTTTATAGTACTTAAAGTGATTTTCTTATAGAACGTAAAGTATTCTTTTAAAGCATTACAATTACAAAAAAAAATTTTAATAAATTAATGGAAGAACATCTGCCCATAATTAAAAGTGTCACCAAGATGTGGGTCAAGATGGTTCACACGCTATGGTCGGAAGAGTAGCCTTCCTAACATGTAGGATAAATTTATTCGTTATATATAGGATATAACTTGGCTCTTTATTTTTTTTTGCTAAAAGTTTTTTTGTATGTAATATCATTTCTTTTTCATTTATGTTGGATCAAAAGCTTAGATTGTGACGTTATGTATCTCTTAAAGGTCATCAGTTAGTAGGGGAATCGTATAAAAATTAAACCGGAATTAAAGTGGAATGAACAGGTAAAAACCAAATTCAGGGAAACCGTCCATTGTATGCGTTCAAACTGGCGCTTCTGGCTCACAAGAAAATTAATCTAATTGGGGCTTAGAAAAGCCACCTTTTACATCGTTCAATACTATGCTCCAATGAAAATAGTCCTGACCGCTCGGTTGTAAGTTGATTGTAATATGCCAAAGCACTTGTTCCAAAATATAAATGATTTTTTCAAATTATCAGTCTTAAGAACTTTTTGTTTCTTTATAGATGACAACCTTGTTTTTTCCACTGGAAAGATCATTAAAATGAAAATTTTTGTCGGAAAATCTCTCTCCCCCAGTTTTCTACTAAATTGTTTTAATAACTTCGATCCTTTTGAAACGAAAACAATAAAATAACAACAAACAAACAGACCCACATTTTTGAAACTATGGCAGAGACCTACCACTACTAGTACAATACCTGTTGCTGAGTGCTGAGGCTCGTGGTCTGAATCAGTCAATAGTGCGTGTATATAGGGACATGTATAGTAAGCTGTACGTCGTTGTAAAAGTGCCGGTTTTTAATGTGCTGTCTCGGGTCAGTATAAGAGTTTGGAAAGGTATTCGACAGGGTGGAGTTTCATCCCCTCCTCTTTATAATAATAGTGACATGTTGAATTTAAATAGGACGTATGCTGGCATAGAAGGGAATTTTGATATTTTAATTTATGATTATAAGCAGATTAGTCTTAGCTTTAAACCAGAAAAGAGTGAAGTTGTTGTAGTAGGAAAGTCGACTGGTCGTTCATCTGCTGAAAATATTCTCCTTGGATCGCATCTTTCAAAGTCTTTGTCTAGTATTACTTACCTTGGTTTGCCAATTGGCTCTAGTTTAAAGCATACTAGGACCCTACTGCTTGAGTTTTTAAGTGAAAGACTGCGAAGGACATATGGACTTCTTGTTTCATGTAAATCCAGGTATAAGCGGGAAATTATAGGAAGGATATAAAATGCGTTTGCTGTGCTCCTTCTACTAGCATTAGCACCCATTTGGGAACTTTTTAGTCAAACTGAAAAAACAGCTATTCGCCGACTGTATTTCCATTATGCGAAGTTTCTCTTAGGTATCCCTCTGTGGAAGAGCAATCGACGACTTGTGTTTGGTTTTGGTATAGTGCAACCATTTGTAGTCATTGTAAAGCTCCAATCTCGCTTTATGAATACGCTAGATCGTGAAAATAGTTTACTGAGTGCTTTTTTGTTGTGAGATTCAAGTGAATGCATCTTTTTTTTTCTTTTTTTTGTCATTACTCCATGTTAGCACTATGTTTGTCTTTTGAGAAATGAATTGATAATAATAACATTGAAAAAGTCCTGAAAACGGGATATTGATAAATAGCCAAATTTAAATCAAGGTAAAAGAAGCTATTGGTGGCACGTGTACCTCCCTCCACCTATTAATCTTCTTTGGGGGGATCCTGGACCGTGAGTATCCCCCTTGGTAATTAAATAAGAAATTAGCCTTTTCAATTTTAAGTCAAGGTCAATGTGGAATTTAAAACAAACATATCATCAATAAGAAGGATCTGCCACTTGCTTATTTCCTGGTTTCCTTGTTCTTTTCTTCTTTTTTCCTGCTCTCCGACCCCCTAGACTTTAATTTGTTTCTTAAAGAAGCTTAGACCAATATTCAAATGACGACTTTGTCTAGAAACTTTGAGAGGGAATGATTATATTGGAAATTGCAATACCTAGTGCCCTCTTTAATAGTCAAAGTGATTTATTTGTAACCGGACTCCCCTCCCCTCCATACGTCCATCATTACCCCAAATACATCGAAGAAACAATTTGAGATAGCCATTTTGCTCAGTGTAGTCAAAGTTCCGGTAATTATGTATTTTAAGATGACAACCACCCCACACCGCCCTCATGGCAAGGGTTGTAGGCTATGCCCTAGGGGCACTTAAGGTTTAAATTGAAAGGATGGTCGCATAAACTTTGGAGGGGGCTCATTGGATTGGAAATAAGAAATTCTAGTGGGTTTTTAAAAGGCATAACTTAACGCCCCTTATGGTTTATTTCCGCCAAATACATCTGATGGAAATTTTGAGATAGCCATTTGCTCAAAAATAATCCAAAGATCACATAAAAAGTCTTCTGGGGTTCATACAACCCCCAGAGTCTGGGGGCAAGGGCTGTAAGCTATGCTCAGGGGGCCAATAAGCTTTCTATGAAAGGAGGATGATGTCAACATTAGAGAAGGCTCATCGGATTGGAACTTTAAAGTTCTAGTTGCCTTATAAGCTTCAAAATTAATGGAGCCCCACTAGCCCCCCCCCCCCTTCCTGGAACACTCATTTTCCCAAACGCATCCTATCAAAATTATAAGATAGACATTTAGTTCATAATAGTCCAAAGAACGTGTAGAAATGCCATCAGGGTGGACACAATTCTCCAGAGCTCAGGGACAAGGGGTGTAAGTTAAGACCCGGTCATATTAGGTTCTTATGGAACGGATGGTCATATCAATTTCGAATCAGATGGGGCTGACTTGAAAGAAAGTCGGAAGATTTAGTGCCCTTTTAAAGAGTCAAAAGTGAAAAGAGGGCGACCAGCTCCTCCCCTACAAGACTATCATTCCCTGAAACATATCCAATCGAAGTTTTAAGAGCATACTTTTGTTCAGCATTTGTTAAAAGGTCCAGCAGTCATGTCTATGGGGATGTTTAACTCTCTACAGTCCTCTGATTAAGGGCTGTAAATTTTGCAATTCGTTCATGATCTACATATAGTGTTTGTTATTGAGAAAGGTATGCATGTTTGAATTTAATTTTCCAAAAAATACGAAGGGATTTCTGGCGTGCCTTTCAGAGAAGGTTGACAAGAGTGGTGAACTAAATTAAAACACGTTATATGTATATGTTCGTCAAAAAGGCATATATCAATCTGAGTATATCAATTAAAACAGGGTATATCAATTTCGAACTTTAAGGAAATAATAAGCGAGGTGATCATATCGGTGAACGAGGTGAACTACCACTACTGGTATATCTACAATACTAGTACCACACTACTTCATTTACAATATTGAGGGAATATCTTAACTAAATCAAAAGACTTTATTTGCAAGCACATTGTCAAAAGAGTGGATCTCAAAAATTGATTTGTTTATTAAGTTGGAGCATTTAGACAATGCTAAAAGGGGAAAATCATTGGTTCAAAAGTCAATATGCGCATGTTACTACTAATACTTATATACTGCTGCATTTACTAAAGGCAATACGTTAATACTTCTGCTGCGACTAGTACCGTCGCTATTACATTTGATACTACTATACTATAACAGCTAAACTTAAGGATACGAAGGTGAAAAAATCAGGAAGTTTTGTTGGGGGGGGGGGTGTTTGACTTAATCACAACACGCCGTTTGAATGCATGCTGTTAAAAAGGCGTATCAGCAATATCTTAGGAATAGTTTGGAGTATGAAGTTGAAACTAACAGGGGGTGTTATGAGGGATGTTGAACTAGCCAAAAGAAAATATTCGCAATTTATTAATACTGCTTCTACTCATTCTACTACTGCTGCTACTATTACTGCTTCTACTCATACTAATAATACTGTTACTATTATTACTACTTCTTCTACTACTGCTACTGGCACTAAAGCTAAGGCTAAAACTATTAAATCTATTGCTACTACTACTACAGCTGCTACTAAAACTAAGGGTATTAAGACACAAATTTGGGAATATTGCAACTCTATGGAAATAATTCAAAACACACTGTGTTTGTATAAGTTGTTAAGAGAACGTATCAGAAATACTTAAGGAACGGATCATGGTATTAAGTTCTAACTTTCAGCTTGTGTTGAAGGGAATTTTGGAGAAACCAAGGGTGCAATTCACACACTGCTATTGATACTTATACAACTATTGCTACTGCATGAGCTAAGATAGTTAAGGTGATGCGTTCAAGGAATATTTAAGTGGATGTTGAACTAAATGAAAAAGTTCTAGGGCCAGTTTTAACAGTCAAAAGAGATGAGAGGGAGAGAAGCCCCCTCCCCAATTTCATTTATTTTCTAAGCGCATCTAGTCAAAATTTTCATACAGTAATTCTGTTCAGTATAGTAGAAAGGTCCAGTTACCATGTCTCTAGGTATATTGGGTATATCGACCCCCACAATTATGTAATTCGCCCATTATGCTTTAAAACTGAATCAAGGCAATGTGTGTGTGGTTGCCAATAAGACACCTCGGTGTCTTATATTTCTTGAACGACTGGGGATATGAAGTTAAAACTGTCATGGCTATTACTACTATTCCTTCTGCTCTTACAATGTAAATAATAAGAAAGTGTGCAAGTATATCCAAGTTGTCAACGATCATGGAAGCAAATTTTCGACAATCATATGTTTTATCTTTTTTTGCTTTAGACTGAAAATAAAATACATTTTAAATGCTTACATTTTGTAACATTAATAAATAAAACTCTTGAAAAATTTAAAGAATTAATATCATTACATATATATTAAACTGACAATCCACGGTCATTAGGTTTTTTATTTCTTCAGTACAGTTCAAATTGTGTTCTAGTCTTGAGAAGGCATGGGGGATATCTGCACTACTCATGTTAATTTTGGCCCGTTTTGAGCTTGACTTGGTTATTTATTGTAATTTGTGTTTTTTTTTTATTTCATTTATTTATTGATGGTTATTTGTGGCAGTTTTATGCTTGGATGATCATTTGCCTTTATCTCTACTCACTTTTGGCTTAATGGAGCTTTTTACTTTTGTTTAAAAAACTTGTCTCTGTGAAAAGTATTTTTGAATTAGTTACACAAATAGTCAATTTTAATACAAAGAGCTCATAGATAAATTTTAGTAGGATATTGGACCCTGCATACCTTGTCAAAAAGCTTATGGAAACAAACTATAAAAAAAAATCAAAATGATCGAAAAAATTCAAGAATAAATAAAACGGTAAATCCGTTTTATTAAGGAGGGTGATGCCAACATTAGAGAAGGCTCATCGGATTTGAACTTTAAAGTTCTAATTGCCTTACAAGCTTCAAAATTAATGGAGGCCCACTAGCCCCCCTCCCTTTCCTGAGACACTCATTTTCCCAATTGCATCCTATCAAAATTATAAAGTAGCCATTTTCTTCATAATAGTCCGAAGAACATGTAGCTTCGATTAATCCGTTTTAAATCCGTCGGTAAATCCGTTTTATTAAGGAGGGTGATGCCAACATTAGAGAAGGCTCATCGGATTTGAACTTTAAAGTTCTAGTTGCCTTATAAGCTTCAAAATTAATGGAGGCCCACTAGCCCCCCCCCCCCTCCCTTTCCTGAGACACTCATTTTCCCAAACGCATCCTATCAAAATTATAAGATAGACATTTAGTTCATAATAGTCCGAAGAACGTGTAGAAATGCTATCAGGGTGGACACAATTCTCCAGAGCTCAGGGACAAGGGCTGTAAGTTAAGACCCGGCCATATTAGGTTTTTATGGAACGGATGGTCATATCAACTTCGAATCAGATGGGGCTGACTCGAAAGAAAGTCGGAAGATCTAGTGCCCTTTTAAAGAGTCAAAAGTGAAAAGAGGGCGACCAGCTCCTCCCCTACAAGACTATCATTCCCTGAAACATATCCAATCGAAGTTTTAAGAGCATACTTTTGTTCAGCATTTGTTAAAAGATCCAGCAGTCATGTCTATGGGGATGTTTAACTCTCTACAGTCCTCTGATTAAGGGCTGTAAATTTTGCAATTCGTTCATGATGTACATATAGTGTGTGTTGTTGAGAAAGGTATGCATGTTTGAATTTAATTATCCAAAAAATACGAAGGGATTTCTGTCGTGCCTTTCAGAGAAGGTTGACAAGAGTGGTGAACTAAATTAAAACACGTTATATGTATATGTTCGTCAAAAAGGCATATATCAATTTGAGTATATCAATTAAAACTGGGTATATCAATTTCGAACTTTAAGGAAATAATAAGCGAGGTGATCATATCGGTGAACGAGGTGAACTACCACTACTGCTATATCTACAATACTAGTACCACACTACTTCATTTACAATATTGAGGGAATATCTTAACTAAATCAAAAGACTTTATTTGCAAGCACATTGTCAAAAGAGTGGATCTCAAAAATTGATTTGTTTATTAAATTGGAGCATTTAGACAATGCTAAAAGGGGAAAATCATTGGTTCAAAAGTCAATATGCGCATGTTACTACTAATACTTATATTACTGCTGCATTTTGTAAAGGCAATACGTTAATACTTCTGCTGCGACTAGTACCGTCGCTATTACATTTGATACTACTATACTATAACAGCTAAACTTAAGGATACGAAGGTGAAAAAATCAGGAAGTTTTGTTGCGGGGGGGGTGTTTGACTTAATCACAACACGCCGTTTGAATGCATGCTGTTAAAAAGGCGTATCAGCAATATCTTAGGAATATTTTGGAGTATGAAGTTGAAACTAACAGGGGGTGTTATGAGGGATGTTGAACTAGCCAAAAGAAAATATTCACAATTTATTAATACTGCTTCTACTCATTCTACTACTGCTGCTACTATTACTGCTTCTACTCATACTAATAATACTGTTACTATTATTACTACTTCTTCTACTACTGCTACTGGCACTAAAGCTAAGGCTACAACTATTAAATCTATTGCTACTGCTACTACAGCTGCTACTAAAACTAAGGGTATTAAGACACAAATTTGGGAATATTGCAACTCTATGGAAATAATTCAAAACACACTGTGTTTGCATAAGATGTTAAGAGAACGTATCAGAAATACTTAAGGAACGGATCATGGTATTAAGTTCTAACTTTCAGCTTGTGTTGAAGGGAATTTTGGAGAAATCAAGGGTGCAATTCACACACTGCTATTGATACTTATATAACTATTGCTACTGCATGAGCTAAGATAATTAAGGTGATGCGTTCAAGGAATATTTAAGTGGATGTTGAACTAAATGAAAAAGTTCTAATGCCAGTTTTAACAGTCAAAGGGGATGAGAGGGAAAGTAGCCCCCCTCCCCAATTCCATTTATTTTCTAAGCGCATCTAGTCAAAATTTTCATACAGTAATTCTGTTCAGTATAGTAGAAAGGTCCAGTTACCATGTCTCTAGGTATATTGGGTATATCAACCCCCACAATTATGTAATTCGCACATTATGCTTTAAAACTAAATCAAGGCAATGTGTATGTGGTTGCCAATAAGACACCTCGGTGTCTTATATTTCTTGAACGACTGGGGATATGAAGTTAAAACTGTCATGGCTATTACTACTATTCCTTCTGCTCTTACAATGTAAATAATAAGAAAGTGTGCAAGTATATCCAAGTTGTCAACGATCATGGAAGCAAATTTTCGACAATCATATGTTTTATCTTTTTTTGCTTTAGACTGAAAATAAAATACATTTTAAATGCTTACATTTTGTAACATTAATAAAAAAAAACTCTTGAAAAATTTAAAGAATTAATATCATTACATATATATTAAACTGACAATCCACGGTCATTAGGTTTTTTATTTCTTCAGTACAGTTCAAATTGTGTTCTAGTCTTGAGAAGGCATGGGGGATATCTGCCCTACTCATGTTAATTTTGGCTCGTTTTGAACTTGACTTGGTTATTTATTGTAATTTGTGTTTGTTTTGGATTTCATTTATTTATTGATGGTTATTTGTGGCAGTTTTACGCTTGGATGATCATTTGCCTTTATTTCTGCTCACTTTTGGCTTAATGGAGCTTTTTACTTTTGTTTAAAAAACTTGTCTCTGTGAAAAGTTTTTTTGAATTAGTTACACAAATAGTCAATTTTAATACAAAGAGTTCATAGATAAATTTTAGTAGGATATTGGACCCTGCATACCTTGTCAAAAAGCTTATGGAAACAAACTATAAAAATATCAAAATGATCGAAAAAATTCAAGAATAAATAAAACGGTAAATCCGTTTTATTAAGGAGGGTGATGCCAACATTAGAGAAGGCTCATCGGATTTGAACTTTAAAGTTCTAGTTGCCTTACAAGCTTCAAAATTAATGGAGGCCCATTAGCCCCCCTCCCTTTCCTGAGACACTCATTTTCCCAAACGCATCTTATCAAAATTATAAAGTAGCCATTTTCTTCATAATAGTCTGAAGAACATGTAGCTTCGATTAATCCGTTTTAAATCCGTCGGTAAATCCGTTTTATTAAGGAGGGTGATGCCAACATTAGAGAAGGCTCATCGGATTTGAACTTTAAAGTTCTACTTGCCTTATAAGCTTCAAAATTAATGGAGGCCCACTAGCCCCCCCTCCCTTTCCTGAGACACTCATTTTCCCAAACGCATCCTATCAAAATTATAAAGTAGCCATTTTCTTCATAATAGTCCGAAGAACATGTAGCAATGCCATCAGGGTGGACACAATTCTCCAGAGCTCAGGGACAAGGGGTGTAAGTTAAGACCCGGCCATATTAGGTTCTTATGGAACGGATGGTCATATCAACTTCGAATCAGATGGGGCTGACTCGGAAGAAAGCTGGAAGATCTAAAGCCCTTTTAAAGAGTCAAAAGTGAAAGGAGGGCAACCAGCTCCTCCCCCACATGCCTATCATTCCCTGAAACATATCCAATCGAAGTTTTAAGAGCACTATTTTGTTCAGCATTTGTTAAAAGGTCCAGCAGTCATGTCTATGGAGATGTTTAACTCTCTACAGTCCTCTGATTAAGGGCTGTAAATTTTACAATTCGTTCATGATCTACATATAGTATTTGTTATTAAGAAAGGTATGGACGTTTGAATTTAATTTTCCAAAAAATACGAAGGGAATTCATGCGAGCCTTTCAGAGAGGGTTGACAAGAGTGCTGAACTAAATTAAAACACGTTATATGTATATGGTTCGTCAAAAGGGTGTATATCAATTTGAATATATCAATTAAAACTGAGTATATCAGGAAATATTAAGCGAGGTAATCATTACGGTGAACGAGGTGAACTACCACTACTACTACTGCTAAAACTACCACTACTAGTACCAAACTACTTCATTTACAATATTAAGGGAACATCTTAACTAAATCCAAAGACTTTATTTGCAAGCACATTGTCAAAAGAGTGGATCTCAAGAAATGATTTGGTTATTAAGTTGGAGCATTTAGACAATGCTAAAAGGGGAAAATCATTGGTTCAAAAGGCAATATGTGCATGTTACAACTAATACTTATATCACTACTGCATTTTGTAAAGGCAATAAGTTAATACTTCTGCTGAGACTAGTACCGTCGATATTGCAATTGGTACTACTATACTATAACAGCTATACTTAAGGATACGAAGGTGAAAGAACCAGGAATTTGTTTTTTTTTTTTGGGGGGGGGGGTGTTGGACTTAATCACAACACGCCGTTTGAATGCATGCTGTTAAAAAGGCATAGTAACAATATCTTAGGAACAGTTTCGAGTATGAAGTTTAAACTAACAGGGGGTGTTATGGGGAATGGTGAGCTAGCCAAAAGAAAATATTCGCAATTTATTAATACTGCTGCTACTCATTCTACTACTACTGCTATTATTACTACTTCTACTCATACTAATAGTACTGTTACTATTATTACTACTTCTTCTACTACTGCTACTGGCACTAAAGCTAAGGCTACAACTATTAAATCTATTGCTACTACTACTACTACTTCTGCTACTAAAACTAAGGGTATTAAGGCAAAAATTTGGGAATATTGAAACTCTATGGAAAAAATTCAAAAAACACTGTGTTCGCATAGGTTGTTAAGAGGACGTATCAGAAATGTTTAAGGAACGGATCATGGTATTAACTTCGAACTTTCAGCGTGTGTTGAAGGGAGTGTTGGAGAAACCAAGGGTGCAATTTACACACTGCTAATGATACTTATACAACTATTGCAACTACATGAGCTAAGAGAATTAAGGTGATGCTTTCAAGGAGATTTAAGTAGATGTTAAACTAAATGAAAAACTTCCAATGCCAGTTTTAACAGTCAAAAGAGATAAGAGGGAAAGCAGCCCCCCTCCCCAATTCTATTTATTTTCCAAACACATTTAGTCAAAATTTCCATATAGTAATTCTGTTCAGTATAGTAGAAAGGTCCAGTCACTATGTCTCTAGGGATATTGGGTATATCGACCCCCCACAATTATGTAATTGGCCCATTATGCTTTAAAACTAAATCAAAAGTTAATGTGTGTATGGGTGCCAATAAGACACCTCGACGTCTTATATTTCTTGAAAGACCGGGGATATTAAGTTGAAACTTTCATGGCTAGTACTACTATTTCTTCTGCTCTTACAGTGTAAATAATAAAAAAGTGTGCAAGTATATCCAAGTTGTCAAAGATCATAGAAGCAAATTTTCGACAATCATATGTTTTATTTTTTTGTGCTTTAGACTGAAAATTAAATACATTTTAAATGTTTACATTTTGTGACGTTAATAAATAAAAACTCTTGAATAATTTAAAGAATTAATATCATTACATATATATTAAACTGACAATCCACGGTCATTGGTTTTTTTTTTTTTCAGTACAGTTTAAATTGTGTTCTAGTCTTGAGAAGGCGTGGGGGATGTCAGCACTACTCATGTTAATATTGGCTCGTTTTGAGCTTGACTTGGCTATTTATTGTAATTTGTGTTGTTTTTTTTGGTTTAATTTATTTATTGATGGTGATTTGTGGTAGTTTTACGCTTGGATAATCATTTGCTTTTTATTTCTGCTCACTTTTGGCTTAATGGAGCTTTTTACTTTTGTTTAAAAAACTTGTCTCTATAGAAAGTTTTCTTGAAATAGTTACACAAATAGTCAATTTTAATACAAAGAGTTCATAGATAATTTTTAGTAGGACATTGGACCCTGCATACCTTGTCAAAAAGCTTATGGAAACAAACTATAAAAAAAATCAAAATGATAGAAAAAATTCAAGAATAAATAAAACGGTAATTCCCAGTATATAAAACGTATTATTTGAAAAATTATCTAAAAGAAGTTCTTAGAGAAAAAAAATTGCATAAATTGGGAAAAGGGGGAAAGACTGTCCGATATCAGGGTTGGAGCCAATGAAAACCAAACTATCAAATTCAGCATGCCCAATAGCACTGTTTCGAAGAATTTCCGAAGAATTCCCTAAGTCAATGGTCGGCAAACTTATTACCCTAGCCAAAGAGTCAAATATGAACATAACAGCAATATAAAACAATTAGGAGCCAAATCTTCTTGTTTAGGAAACTTTTATTGCACTAAATTTTAGCACACTATATAAAACTAAATATCATACTTAATGAATATTTATTAATGCGAACAATGAGCTTGCATTTCCTTGGAAATTTTGAGTAAGTCGGGCTTCTTAGTTTGATGTTGATAATGTCCATGCTAAAAAAATATTGTTCACTTGTGAATGTAGAACCAAAAAAGGAAAGATCAGCAAACGCGAACTGTTTCAGCTGATTGTATGAGTCAAGAATATTATTCTAAACGTCAAAAATGATCATGTTTTCCTTCTCAGGCCATTCAAAATAGACCCCTTGTGTGGTGAACCAAGATCAAATTCTTTCTTCTCCAGTATGTCCAATTCAATACAAAGACTTTGAAATATAGAGTACCTTATATCCTTTTTTTTTTTTAAGTCCAGCAATCGTAATTTAAAGCTACCAGTGTCAATTTTTAAAGGTGAAAATTTCAACTCGATTACCTTAGGATCAAGATGAATTTTTACAAATAATTTAAGGCTTTAGTAAACTTTTTGTTTTAAAATGGTGTTTATCAATAGAGGAATTATTCTCTTGGAGATGCTTCAACAAGCTCAGAAAGTGAAATAATGTTTCCTTTCAAAAACTGAGCAAAAAGGGATAATTTGTTTTCGAATATTATTACTTCTCAGTTAAATTAAGTTTACTTTCCTCTGTGTTTTACCGTTAAGCTGATTTAGACGATACGTAACTTCTACTATGAATTTAAAGTTTTAGATCCACTGATCGTGTGTTAGATCTGAATAGTGAACGCCCTTGTTAAGGAGAACTACCTTAATTTCCAAAAAACGGACACGAAACTTTTTAAAAAGTTTGCTCTTGATAAACAACTTAAATTGTTATAAGGCAGGAGATCGGAGTACTCATTCTCCATTTCAAATCAAAATTGTTTGAATTGGGTATAATTGAGAATTTTAACTAAAATGGAGTTGTGAATGCGGATAACTAATTCCATAAATTTACATATTTAATCCAAAATTTTTCCACACAATGCGCTTCTTGGTAAATCATACAATGGTAAACATTTATCTCGGGATAAAATTATTCTTTCGAAATAGCAACAAACCCTATTCTTACACCAGTCATGCTTGTGGCTTCCATCTGTTGAAATTGACATAGTTTTATTGAGGGGAATGGGATGGTTATTTATTCACTCAATTACAGTACTTGCTATATCTCTTCCACGTGTCTGATCTTTGAGTGCCAATAATCCTAAGACTTCATCTCTAGGGCCTGAATAAGACAAAATATTACAAAAAGGGACACTTGTGCTGCTTATTTTATGTCACAAGGCTCGTCAACTGCTATTGATAAAGCCAAATCCCATTTCATATATTGGGCTTATCAAACTAATTAATTTCATCGCCGGAAACTCAGGTACGATATTTACGGCATGGTACAGTAACAGCAACAATATTCTTTGGGCATGCAAGGTCTCCAGGAACATTGTTAACTTAAAGCCACAGTGACATGAGTATAGATGGATATAGGGGGCTAGCAACTCCAATATTACACCGGGATAGAACTATCGTATTATTTGTATAAGGTATACGAGGGGTTAGTAACTCCAATAGTACAAGAGGATACGGCTGTCGTAGTATTTGTGTAAGTGATACTACTTTTCTTTATTAAAACGTACAGGAATGATCTGATAAAAACAGAAGATGTCATTGATTTGTTTGCCATCAGAAAAGCTCGGAGACTGAATCTAATGTTATAGATGTTCTTTCTTATTGTTGACTTTTCTTTTTCCATAGCCAAATGGGTAGGAGTAGTGCCCACAAATCGTGGGAACTGAGGTTCTATTCCGACTAGGCTGAGTGAGGCTGATACACCATAAATAAAATAATTGTATAAAAGAAGAAATAGTTTGCACGGTGAGGTTAAAGACAGCACTAAAAGAATTGAAGAATAACAAGATATCAGGAGTGTGTATAGTGTTTTATGTAATATGATTTAGTGTTCTATATTAGTTTTCGAAACATTGTGACTACGAAATAAATGCCGAAGATTGTGAATTTGATTTTTTTTTTAGAAAAGTGAGAATACTGACTAAAACCCGTTGTTTGGTATTTACGGAGGAATTAGCTTGATTTCTGTTGGAGGCAGGGCCGGATCGACAGGGTGGATTCAGAAATATCATAGGATTCGAGGAAGATGTTGGGGTAGGATTTGTTAAAGAGTTTTTTGTTTTTTAGGTTGGTAAGTACTGTGTTTTATTGTATTAGGTGCGTTCTTATATCTTTGTGTATATTTTTGTGTTTTGTTGCCATGACCTTTGTGCAGATGAGTTTTTATATGTCCTACTTTCTACCTCTAGAAATATCAATAGTGTTTATAGTTTTAATTTTCATAAAATCATATTTAAGTTACACATTGAAATAAAAGACTGTTAGTTCAATTTTCCACCATACACTACTACAAATTATTTGTCTTCGTTTACTTATTCGTGTTTGTGTCTTTATTTTCGATATTTTAATGAATCTCTTATGTTTTGTTTTTTATGTGCGAAGAATAAATAATAAGAGTTCCTTGTTTCGAGGAGTTTTGAAAAAGTATAGTGACAAACGTCACGTTCTTTCAAGTACCGATCAAAGTGAGTATTTCTGTGTTTTTGATGATGTCTGAACATCAGAAAATGATTAATAGAAACATCCTACATATTATAAAATAAGAATTTTATGTAAATACTTTTACATATTGCCCTCGTTTTTTCTTTTTTTTTTAATATATATATATATACCAAGAATTTTATGTTCCTGTGTGTTTTCTCCTTTTTTTTTTTTTACTCATAGGACGAAATCTTGGATAATGGAGGAGGCGGTTTGTTGTGACAAAAGTGATCATGATATTTAAAAATGGGATATGCTGATATTTATTACTTAAAATGAATTATTTTTTTATTTATGAAAGTAAAAAAAAATGAAAAATTTCAAATGGTTTTTTGTTTTCAGTAAAGCACAAATTTCTCAACTCAAAAGAGCATAAACTAACCTGAGTAGGACTGATAACCCCTGTTGCTTCTCAAGGTCTGAAAATAATTTGCACTTTACTGAAAAACAATAAATGTTTTCATATTTTTATCTTTAATAAATATAAAATTGATAATACTGTAAGGAATAAATATCAGCATATGTATATTAGACTGACAACCCACATTCGTAGAGAAATTAAATAAAAAACTTTTTTTTTATTTAATCACAATATAGGACTAAACTCTCCAGAAAGGTGAGTGGAATATAAGCAGTAATAGAAAGGAAAGTACCTAATATTGTTTTTGTGAAACGAAAGGAAGCTTTTATTTGTCAATAAATCTCTCAGATATCTTAAAAGACAATATAGCCACTAGCATATATTATTATAAAACTACATCGTAAGCAGCACAATAGCGGTGCTTTTGTAAAGAACGATGTTGGCACAATGTACTATTATTATTTTTTAGATTCGAGCAAACACTAACATTAGTAGGACTGATAACCCCTTTTGCTTCTCAAGGTCTGAACACAATTTGCACTTTACTGAAAAACAATAAATGTTTTCATATTTTTATCTTTAATAAATAGAAAATTGACGACTGACAACCCACATTCGTGGAGAAATTAAATAAAAAACTAGTTTTTTCAACTGAAAGTAAGAGCAACATTAAATCTTTAAATGAACACATATTATTACGTATACGAGGGGGTTCGTCCCCTCGTCAATACCTCACTCTACGCTAAAGTATTTTTAGTAATTTCCAAAGAACTATTTATTCTAACTAAATGGCCTTTATAAAGAATAGAAGTTCTTTATATAGAAGTTCGTTACGTAAGTTAATTTGTAAGTTACGTATATTTATTACCAATAAAAACGGACGTAAATAAAATTAAATGTTCTAGTGGTCTTTTTAAGTAACCAAAATATTGGAGGGTAACTAGGCCCCCTTCCCCGCCGCCTCTTTCAAAATCGTCCGATCAAAACAGAGAGAAAGTCATTTAGCCAAAAAAATAAAATAATATGCAAATTTCTTTTTAATTATTCATGTACGATGAGCCAAAATCAAAACCTTTATTAATTCAAAAACGCTCAGAAATTAAATAAAAAACAATTTTTTTTTAACTGAAAGTAAGGAGCGACATTAAACTTAAAATGAACAGAAATTACTCCGTATATGAAAGGGGGTGTCCCCTCCTCAACGCCTCGCTATTTACGCTAAAGTTTATTATTGTTTTAAAAAGTAGAGTTATGAGAAAGAGTCAGATTTTAGCGTAAAGAGTGGGGCGTTGAGGAGGGGATAGCCCGTTTCATATACGGAATAATTTCTGTTCTTTTTAAGTTTCAGTGTCGCTCCTCACTTTCAGTTAAAAAAACTGGTTTTTTATTTTTTATTTAATCCTTCTTAAGACCAGAGCGTCATTTTCGCTTTGTTGAAAATAAATATGTTTTATACTCTTCCTTATATCAATAATAAATCCAGAATTTCAGAGACTTCAGTCAGTGTACTTTTTTAAGTTTTTTTTTTCAGTAATCCTGGTTAATGCTATGATTATTTTTCTTTTTATTCATGTTACGACAGAACAGATTACTCAAAATAAAAACTGCTTTCAATAAAATACAAATAAAGTTTTGGCCTTATCTTATCTTAAACAGTGTTCAATATATTTGTCAGGGTTTAGTATTTTTTAGCGATAAGTCCGTGTTTATACTCCTCAACATGGCCAAGAATATGAACAAGGTTATTTTTTTCCAAAATACCATTGGTAATCAAATAAAAAATAAACTTTCACTCCCACTCTAACTTCTGAAAAGCACTATTTCAAGATGATATAAACAAATAAAGATATGAATGGCACATAGCTTGAAACAATCTGGTCATCTAAATTAAACGACCAAACCACAATTTATTTTTGTCTTTTGATTTCTTCAAAAAATTAGTCTTAAAACGGTCTCTGTTGATACGATAAACTTTATTTTTGGCCAAATTATGGCTTATAAAGCCAGTAATGCTCGGGGGGGGGGGTAATAGTTGAAAAAAGATAACTTAACTTAATAGTCGTTGTATGTATATCGTGAAAAGAGAAATCACCAATGCAACAGCACAAAAAAAAAGAAGAAAAAAAAAGAGAGATAGAAGGAGAAAAGGAAGACTGTTTTCCTAAATTAGTGATTAATATAGACCAGCACTTGAATGAGGCCTTAACCCTACTCATCCATACAATCACATAGGTCAAACAGCATAGCCATACACAATCAACCATAAAGAATAATCCATGGACAGGCAGTCATGTCGTCAATAAGTGTAAGTCGTCATTTACCAAACAATAGAAAAAATAATAAAGACAAATAATTCATAGGCAACAACCCAACACAAGGGCTCATCAGGAGAACACACTGGCCTATATAGGGTTTCGCCACTTTAAATTCTCTACCCAGCCAAGTGTTGTGGCTACCACAGAATATCCATGGGATCCCCGTGTCAGGTATCACCCCCAAAATACATGCCTATGAAAGAAAAAAAAACAGCAAATGTAAAACAACCAAGTAACACCAAAACAAGCTTATCCTGTTAATATGTAAAAAAGATATTGATTTGTTCATTACATAAAAAACTGTTCTTTAGCTCCCTTGTCTTTTCACTAACTATGTCCAATACTTGTTCTAAAAGCAATGTATCAAACAGTTCGTGGTAAAAAACTGTAGTAAGGAGCGACCTGGCTCAATAGTAACCAAAACTCTAAGAAATAGAATTTTGATACCAATAGTTACATCAAGAGAATCGCATTTTAATTCTGATTTTCAATATATAAATTTCATCAAGTTTAGTATTACCCATCAAAAGTTACGAGCCTGAGAAAATTTGCTTTATTTTAGAAAATAGGGGGGAACAGCCCCTAAAAGTAATACAATCTTAACGAAAATCACACCATCAGATTCGGTGTATCGGAGAACCGTAATGTAGAAGTTTCAAGCTCCTATCTACCAAAATGTGGATTTGGTATTTTTTGCCAGAAGACAGATCACGGATGCGTGTTTATTTGTTAGTTTTTTTTTTTTTTTCCAGGGGTGATCGTATCGATTCAGTGATCCTAGAATGTCGCAAGAGGGCTCATTCTAACAAGAATTAAAAGCTATAGTGCCCTTTTTAAGTGACAAAAGCAATGGAGGGCACCTAGGCCTCCTCCCACGCTAATTTTCCCCAAAGTCACCAGATCAAAATTCTGATATAGCCATTTCATTCACCATAGTCGAAAAACATAATAACTGTGTCTTTGGGGACGACTTAGTCCCCCATAGTCCCCGTAGGAGGGGCTGCAAGGAATGAACTTTGACCAGTGTTTACATATAGTAATGGTTATTGGGAAGTGTACAGACGTTTTCAGGAGTTTTTTTTTGTCTGGGGTATAAATTGAAGAGGGGGGGGGGTTACGTGGGAGTATTCTTCCATGGAGAAATTTTAATGAAGGGGGCGAAAAAATATCTAGTATTATTTAAAAAAAAAAATAGATATGAAAAGTTTTTTCAACTGAAAGTAAGGAGCAGCATTAAAACTTAAAACGAAAATAAATTATTACGCATATGAGGGGTTCACCTCCTCGTAATACCTCGCTCTTTACGCTAAAGTTTTTTAGTAATTTCAACTATTTATTCTACGGCCTTTGTGATTCAGGGGTAATTCTTAAGGAATTGGGACACAATTTAAGCTTTAATGTAAAGAGCGAGGTATTGAAGAAGGGGTGAACCCCCTCATATACGTAATAGAAACCTACGAATATAGAAGTTTGTTACGTAAGTCAATTCATAAATTATGTATATTTTTTACTAATGAAAACGTTCGTAAAAAATTAAAAGTTCTAGTTGTCTTTTTAAGTAATAAGAAAATTGGACGGCAACTAGGCCTCCTCCCCCGCTCCTTTTTTTCTCAAAATCTTCCGTTTCTCAAAATTAAATATATGCGAAAGCTATTTGTAAAAAAAAAAAAGTTAATTAGCAAATTTAGTTTTAATTATTTATGTGCGGAGAGCCAAAATCAAAACATGCATTAATTCAAAACCGTTCAGAAATTAAATTAAAAAACAAGTTTATTTAACTGAAAGTAAGAAGCGACATTAAAACTCAAAACAAACAGAAATTACTCCGTATATGAAAGGGACTTTTCTCAATCAACGCCTCGCTCTTTACGCTCAAGTTTTTTACTGCTTTAAAAAGTGGAGTTAAGAGAAAGAGTCAAACTTTAGCGTAAAGAGCGGGGCGTTGAGGTTAAAAAAACTTTTTTTTTTATTTAATGTCAAACAGACTGGTAAGCTTATTGGTCCAAATGTCAACTAGACAATCGGAAAGCTAAACTTATTGACAGATAGGAATTAAATATTATTAGGGCGTGACTTGTGATTACTTTGTTCAAGACGATAGAGGAAGTATAAAAAAACATCTAATAGGAGGGAGACGGTGTTTACCCCCCCCCATGTGGGTCTTAGGTAAGTGACTTATGTGTTTTTTATTTAATTCCCAGAAAGAAAAAATAAATCCATAGTGAAACGTCATAGCTTTTTTGAAAAAGGTCTGTGGCATATATAACTGGAAAAATTTTAAGAAGTCAAAAGTATTATTAATTTCAAAAAAAAAGATTTTAAGATTTATTTGTCGGACTATAACTAGATTTTGTAAATTTATTCCTCCACGACTGTTTTTGCACATTTTGGACTCTTGCAGGGCATGGATAAAAGTAAATAAGTCAAAAATAACTTTCGATTTTAGCTCTTTTTTATGTAGTGTGTTCCAGATTTGTTGGGTTTCAAATCAGAATCATTAATTTTAAACCTATTTATGAAACAAATTAAATTGTGCTTTGCTTCTGCTGTTTTACGTAACTCCACTTTATACTCCCTGGTTGGAAACATACCCGACACTAGGATGGGTCAGGAACATTTACAATTGGAGTTTCCCTGCTGAGAGAAGCGCATAAAAATGACTAGGAGAAAAAAAAGGATGGCTTAATCTAAAACAAGTGTGGTAAGTATGTAAATTGTAAGTAATTTGGTTTAGTATTAATCAGTAGTGGTTTTAGGCCTTATAATTGGGGAGGGAGAAGATACAATGCAATTGTGTAAAAATATAAATATAAGAACCCCCCCTCCGCACTGCCTAGGCATAGAACCGCCTATGTATTTGATTAGAATAATCAGGGCAACCATGTAAAAAAAAAAAAAAAAAACATACAATTTCCTATATAAAGTTCTGATTTGCCTCACTTTCTCTTTGCCATCTATATTTTACATGTGGAGGTGTTCCGGGGATATTGTTCGGTTACATTTTCAGCTGGGTTGGAATTGTCTGTAAGGTTTGACCGTTTTAATTATTGGATTTGTCCCCTGGACTAGGGATTATCAGTGGAAACATTTTCCATGGTTAAGTTTTTCTCGGGAGTAGTTTTAAACTGGGAGGGGACAATTCCGTTTTTGTTCGGATTAATAATTCAGTTTGGTTTTTAATCAGTGCCGGTTTTAGGCCTCATAATCGGTGGAAAAGGGTAGGTATACCACAGGAGTGTCAAAATATAAATACAAGCACTGTCCCTCTCTTCCGTGTCTAGAGCCGCCAATGTATTGGCTAATAGCAATGAGGCTAACGATGGCGTAAATTAAAAAGAAAATCCTATGTGACAAGATAAGAGAAAACTCATTTTTCAATGAGCATCCAACACAAAACGACATAGTCATTCATCTAAACATAATTATAAAAATTGTTCATGCTTGAAATGGTTGAAGAGGGCAAACAACAATCGAGGAGAATGAAAGAGGGGTAATTGGTCTGAAAAAAAGTCAAGTTCTCATCCTGTCCCATACCAACTAACCATCCTTCCGAATGGCCTTAAGGATGTCAGTTGTTTGTCAGTTAGTTACTATGTTCCTTTATGTAAACTTTAATATCATTTATCAGTCTGTGAAGTTGTTCTTTATTTTAAATATATCAGATAATATGGGCTAGAGCTCGTTCTTTACTTTAGCTATGTTGCTAGCTACCGCTGTAGTCCGGATACTGCTAGGATACAACTGTAACTTAAAGGATCATTCCCAACCCTAGAGTAAAATTACGAAGGTATTTATGGAAAAGACGTCATTGAAGTATAAAAAAAACGCTTTAGAATCGGGTTTCGTAGACTTGTGCCGCTTAGTGACTTATGTGTTAGATTTCAAACCTGATTGTCGTAGGTTGAATTTCTGCCAGAGGAAATTTCTTAGCAAATTAGTCAGTTTTAAGTCTAAAAAAAACTTATATTAATAACTACTACAATACAACCACCGTCTTGAGTAATTACTCCGTATATGAAAAGGGCTGTTCCCTCCTCTACGCCCCGCTCTTTATCCTAAAGTTTGAGTCTCTCTCAACTCTACTTTTTCAAACAGTAAAAAACTTAAGCGTAAAGACCGGGGCGTTGAGGAGGGACAGCCCCTTTCATATACGGAGTAATTTCTGTTCGTTTTAAGTTTTAATGTCGCTCCTTACTTTCAGTTAAAAACACTTGTTTTTTTTATTTAATTTTTGAACGTTTTTGAATTAATGCATGTTTTGATTTTGGCTCTTCGCACATGAATAATTAAAACGAAATTTGCACATTAATTATTTTTTTGGCTAAATGGCTTTCTCGTAGTTTTGATCGGACGATTTTGAGAAAAAAAGGAGCATGAGAGTAGGCCTAGTTACCCTCCAATTTTTTGGTTACTTAAAAAGGCAACTAAAACTTTTATATTTTTACGAACGTTTTTATTAGCAAAAATATACGTAGCTTACAAATTTACTTACGTAACGAACTTCTATATTCGTATATTTTTATTACATATATGAGAGTGGTTGACCCTCGTCAATACCTCGCTATCAAACAGTTCGTGGTAACGAACTGAGCGACCCGGCTCAATAGTAAACGAAACTCTACAAAACGGAGCTTTGATGCTAAAATATACATCAAGAGAATCGGATTTTTATGCTGATTTTAAATATATAAGTTTCAGCAAATTTAATCTTTGTCATCACAAGTTACGAGCCTGAGAAAATTTGCCTTATTTTGGAAAATAGGGGAAAACAACCCCTAAAAGTCATAGAATCTTAAAGAAAATCACACCATCGCATTCGGCGTATCAGAGAACCCTTTAGCAAAAATTTCTAGCTCCTATCTACAAAAATGTGGAATATCGTATTTTTTGCCAGAAGACAAATCACGGCTGCGTGTTTATTTGTTTTTTTTGTTTTTTTTTCCCAGGGGTCATCGTATCGACCAAGTGGTCCTAGAATGTTGCAAGAGGGCTCATTCTAACAGAAATGAAAAGTTCTAGTGCCCTTTTAAAGTAACCAAAAAAATTGGAGGGCACCTAGGCCCCCTCCCACGCTCATTTTTTATCCAAAGTCAACGGATCAAAATTTTGAGATAGCCATTTTTTTCCGCATAGTCAAAAACCATAATAACTATGTCTTTGGGAATGACTTACTCCCCCACAGTCCCTGGGGGAGGGGCTGCAATTTACAAAGTTCGACCAGTGTTTACATATAATATGGTTCTTGGGAAGTGTACAGACCTTTTCAGGGGGATTTTTTTGGTTTTGGGGGTGGGGTTGTGGGTTTGAGGGGAGGGGGCTATGTGGGAGGATCTTTCCTTGGAGAAATATATCATGGGGGAACAGAAATTCAATGAAAAGGGCGCAGGATTTTCTAAAATTACTTTAAAAAAAACAATTAAAAAACAAAGATGAAAACATTTTTTCAATTGAAAGTAAGGAGTAGCATTGAAACTTAAAACGAACAGAGATTATTACGTATATGAGGGGTTCTAAAAATACTTTAGCATAAAGAGCGAGGAATTTAGGAGGAGATAAATACCTCGCTCTTTATGCTATAGTGTATTTAGTAATTTCAACTATTTATTCTACGGCCTTTCTGATTCACGGGTCATTCTTAAAGAATTGGGACAAAACTTACGATTTAGTGTAAAGAGCAAGGTATTAACGAGGGTACAAACCCCCTCATATACATAATAAAAATTTAAGAATATAAAAGTTTGTTATGTAAGTTAATTCTTAAGTTACGTATATTTTTTACTAATAAAAACATTCGTTAAAAATTGAAATTTATGGTTGCCTTTTTATGTAACCGAAAAATAGCAGGGCAACTAGGCCTCTTTCCCCACCCTTTATCTCTCAAAATCGTCTGATCAAAACTAAGAGAAAGCCATTTAGCCAAAAAAGGAATTAATATGCAAATTTCATTTTAATAATTTATGTGTGGAGACCTAAAATCAAACATGCATTAATTCTAAAACGTTCAGAAATTACATAAAAAAACTAGTTTTTTTTAACTGAAAGTAAGGAGCGACATTAAAACTTAAAACGAACAGAAATTACTCTGTATATGAAATGGGTTGTCCCCTCCACAATCCCTCGCTCTTTACGCTAAAGTTTGTCTCTTTGCCACAATTCTGTTTTTTAAAACAATTAAAAGTTTTAGCGTTAAGAGCGAAGGATTGCGGAGGGGGACATTTTTGATTCGTAAGACTAAATACCCCGCTCTTTACGCTAAAGTTTGACTCTTTGTCTCAACTCTACTTTTTAAAACAGTAAAAACTTTAGCGTAAAGAGCAGGGCGTTAAAGAGGGAACAGTCCCTTTCATATACGGGGTAATTTCTGTTCGTTTTAAGTTTTAGTGTCGCTCCTTACTTTCAGTTAAAAAAAACTTGTTTTTTTTATTTAATTTCTGAACGTTTTTTAGTTAATTCCTTGTTTTGATTTCGGTTCTCCGCAGATGAATAATTAAAGCGCAATTTGCATATCCATTTATTTGGCTAAATGGTTTTCCCATAGTTTTGATCGAATGATTATGAGAAAAAAGGAGGGGGGAGGAGGACCAGTTGCCCTTCAATTTTTGGACTACTTAAAAGGCAACTAGAAATTTTAGTTTTTTACAAACGTTTTCATTAGTAAAAGATATACTCAACTTACGAATTAGCTTACGTAACAAACTTCAATATTCATATGTTTTTATTACGTATATGAGAGGGTTTGCCCACTCGTCAATACCTCGCTCTTTACACTAAAGCTAAAATTTTGTCTCCTGAATCACAAAGGCCGTAGAATAAATAGTTGAAATTACTAAAAATACTTTAGCGTAAAGAGTGAGGTATTAGGAGGAGGTGGACCCCTTATATGCGTAATATTTTCTGTTCGTTCTAAGTTTTAATGCTACTTCTTACTTTCAGCTGAAAAAACTTTTTCATATTTATTTTTTCATTGTTTTTTTAAATAATGCTAGAAAATGCTGCGCCCCCTTCGTGGAAATCTTCTTCCCCCATGGAAAGTTTACCCCACATAACCCCCTCTTCTCAACCAAAAAATCCCCCTGAAAACGTCTGTACACTTCCCAATAACCATTACTAAATGCAAACACTGGTCAAAGTTTGTAACTTGTAGCCCCTCCCACGGGGACTGTGGGGGAGTAAGTCGTCCCCAAAGACATAGTTATAAGGTTTTTCGACGATGTTGAATAAAATGGCTATCTCAGAATTTTGATCCGACGACTTTTGGAAAAAATGAGCGTGGGAGGGGGCCTAGGTGCCCTCCAATTTTTTTGGTCAATTAAAAAGGTCACTAGAAATTTTCATTTCCGTTCAAATGAGCTCTCTCGCTAAATTCTAGGACCACTGGGTCGATACGATCACCCCTGAAAAAAAACAACAAAAAAAACACGCATCCGTGATGTCTTCTGGGAAAAAATACAAAATTCCACATTTTTATAGATAGGATCTTGGAACTTTTACAGTAGGGTTCTCTGATACGCTGAATCTGATGGTGTGATTTTCGTTAAGATTCTATGACTTTTAGGGGGTGTTTCCGCCTATTTTCTAAAATAGGGCAAATTTTTTCAGGCTCGTAACTTTTGATCGGTAAAATTAAACTTGATGAAGCTTATATATTTAAAATCAGCATTAAAATGCGATTCTTTTGATGTAACTTTTTGTATCAAAATTCCGTCTTTTAGTGTTTTGGTTACTATTGAGCCGGATCGCTCCTTACTACAGTTCGTTACCACGAACTGTTTGATTTACAGCCCTCTTTTGCTCGTCCTGAGTAGCTTGTGGGTCAAATTGACACTAATGTTATATTCTATCCATTTATTCTTGTTCTATTTCTTTTTTTGACTTAATCAGTCTTGATTCAGAGTTCATGGTGTGAGGACCTTTTTTTGGATATAACTTATTAATAAAGGATTATAGTCTCTACCTGACCCTACAGCTAATATTTAGATAAATTAATTCAGTGACCAATGAATTATAAGTTGAGTAAGCGGATTATATTGCTACTTGAGTGAAAATTCCCGTGGGAACTGTGGATTTTCTTATAGATATTTTCATGATCAGTGACCTATATAATATAGGTCGGGATCAAGCAGTGGGAATATAATTAAGACTATCCGATATTTATAGGCAATTACGCTACGATAAAGGTAGGAGGAGAAAAGTAAGCAGAAGAGGGGTGAGAGAGTTGTTTGCAAGAGCCGTGGTACCCGCCGGGCTTGCCTCTTAAATTGCGGGGACAAGGTAGACAGCCTCCAACGCTTCCCTTACTTCTCTTGATAAGTGTTGACAACCCTGCCTAGTTATAGCGGAGTAAAATTGCAGATTTATTTTACTTGGAATATATTGGCAACTGCTAGTCCATGATCAAGGGAGGGTCACACATCGGAACTTACGCTGTAGCTCCGCCCTGTTCTCCTCTTGCCGAGCAAGAGGTGTGATTTAATTGCATTCAAGATGCATAACGATCAACTGGTATGGTCCCTATTCGGAAATTTCTGTTTGGAGCGAGGGTAATCGGAAATATTCATGTCGATATAGCGAAAGCTGCCTCGGATTTTTTCGAAAGTGAAAAGATAATGGAAGCTAAGAAAAAACTTTGGGGTTTCACGAATTGCAGTAATCGTCCTAGTGACAAGCAGAAATCATCGGAAAACTGTCTTGACATACTGAAAATTCTAGAAAAGTGTGCTGAGCGCCAAATACTTTTGCCACGTTTTGTGATCTACAAGCCTGACGAAGTTCCCGTTATCCCCGGCGAGATGAGTGCAACCCTAACCTGCAAAGTTAAAGAACTGCTTGAAAGTGGGCAATTTTTTCCAGATGCAACGTAGCATCATACCCTCTCCAGAAGCATCTTTGAGGACACCTCCAAAGCCGACCTATGTCGTCGTCCTGAAAAACCTGCCAAAAGAGTTGGTTGATCCCAAGGAGCGTTTATAGAAAATCTTTGTGGTGATTCCAAAATATCGATAGCCAAGCTAAGATCTGGTAGAGAGACATGGCGCCTTGTCGTCAATGACAAAAACGCAGCATCCGCAATCGCTAACTCTATTAAGGCCAAAGATGAATCTTTAAAGCCCCAGTTGAAAATTCCTATGTTCTATGGAATAGCTTGCTTCGTCCCTGAAAATGTTACTGAAGACCAGCTTTGTGGTTTAGTTACCAACTGCATCAAAGCCTCGCGTACTGGCAGTACTAGGTCTTATAAGTTGCAATTTTCATGCCGTGATGATCTCACTGCCGCCATGTCGGCTCCAGCTGCCGTCCAATATGAGCGGGTTCATGTGGAGGAATTCGGGCCCCTCCCACCCCGATGCTATAACTGTCAGGCGAATGGTCATATGTCTGCCGCCTGTAAGGCTACTGCCCGTTGTTCACGCTGTGGACAAGATGGACACTCCGGCAAACGTGATTCTCCCTGCCTGAAAAATGTCCAGTGTGCTCTTTGCTCCCAGATTGATCACCCGTGTTATAGTTACAAATGCCCTGTTGCAGAGAAACTCTTGCATCCGTCAAAATGAAACCTGAGCTACGATTCACATCATGGGATATTAACGGTGGTGTCCAGCTAAAGCTACCAATTTTTCAGACTCTATGCAAAACACATGATGTGATTTGCGTGCAAGAGCACCTGCTTACCTCATAGAGGCTCCCTCTCCTTAATGTTGACGATACTACTGTCACTTACTGTCGTGCTTCTAAATATAGAGGTGTGGGTAGACCGAGTGGCGGAACTGCTGTGCTCGCACGAAACGAACTAATACCTGAGCTCTTACGTGATAGTGACTATTTCATTGCGGTTAAAGTCCAGAATCTTGTGATTGCTTCGGTGTACTTACCTACTGATTACCGTAATGCTGGCTGCGAAGTGCTCTTTGATGAAGCGTGTCAAGCTCTCAGCACCCTTGCCTCAGATTGTGAGTCTTATAATCTTGGAATAATTTTGGCTGGCGATATGAACTATAATCTCCTTGACGACTGTAGTAGTCGAACGAATATTCGAAGTAGCATGTGTCCCCCAGCTTGTGCCAGTAGAAAATTACCAAGACTTCACATACATCCACCCCTCAGGAAGCACGTCATCCCTTAATTTTATGTTTTGCTCTCCCGAAATAAAACCGGACTCAAAAACTGCAGTTATCTTTTAGTTCCAGACCTCTGACCATTTGCCGATCAGTAACATTTTCCCCATTAGTCTGATGCCTACCCAGTCAAGCTGCTGTAGCGAGTGGTGCGAAATAAGTGACCGGGAAAAAAACCAATTTGCTCACATTCCAGGGTATAAGTGATGGTATTCTTACTAAAATATAAGTGCCTTTTCAGCTTCCCTCTCTGAAATCTTCAATTAGTGTGCATGAGCAGCAAATTCTGCTAAATATTTATTATGCTGAAATTGTCCATGCCTTACGTGTCGCTGAGCATGCGAGTGTCCCAGTCCGGAGGTTTCGAGTCGGAACCGAAAAACCTGGCTGATGGGATTATCCAAATCTCGTCGATTCCTGTGTAAAATCAAAATTCTAGTTCCATGTCTAAAGGGAGTGTGGCAGGCCGTCTCTACACAAAGCGCTATTTTGCAAAAGTGTTAAAATGTCACCAGGCAAAGTCACCAGCCGAAATGTCTCGCAAGGCTAAAAGTGATCCCAATTTTATTTCGAAAGTTCTAAGGCATGGTAAGTCTTAATCTTGCAGTGATGTTAAAATCAGTACTGAACAGTGGTACAACTACTTTAAAGGTGAATTCTCCAGTCACGATCCATTGCTCGAGAGTAGGTTTGAGAAAGAACTTGACGGGCTCTTGCTCGAGTCTGCTAATGACCTCGGTTTTGTCGTAACTCCATCAATGGTCACGAAATGCATCATGAAACTACGAAAAAAGACTTTCCGTGGTGCGGATTCAATTCGTGCGAAGCACTTGGGATTCGTTTCTTGTGTCTTAGTTGAACATTTATCACTACTTTATCAAATGATTTTTGTTACTGATATTGTCCCCAATTTATTCAGTACTGGTTTATTTAGTCCTATTTTGAAAAAAGAAAAGCTAGCTGACTGTTGTTTCTCCTTTAGGCCAATTACTGTTTCTCCCGTTTTATGCAAAGTATTTGAGCTATTGGTTGTTGAGGAAATTTTTAGTAAGTGTTACAAGCCAGAGTACCAATTTGGTTTTAAGATAGGTATAGATCGTGAACATGCTCATCATCTCATTGCAAATTTGCTACTTCATGCCGCTGAAAATGAGGAAGTACTGTTTTTTGCTGGTCTGGACGTTTCTAGAGCTTTTGACTCCAGCATACATGCACAGATACTGCTGATAGCATATAAACGCGGTACAGATCCTTTGGTAGTTAGGGCTATGCGCGACATGTATAGAAAGCTGAATGCTAGAGTAAAGGTCCCTGTTTTACCTGGTGTTGTAGATCTTACCCTGTCAATACCCATTAAAAAAGGTATTAGACAAGGAGCTCTGGCCTCCCCACCCTGTTCAATAGCAGTGTAATCGAGCCCCAGCAAAAAGCCCTCACGACATGTATTTTTAAAGGAATAGACGTTTCATTAGTAAATTAAGCAGATGACGTATTGAATGTAAGTAGAAGACAAGCAGGAATGGAAGAAAACTTTCGTATATTGTCCAATGAATATAATGATATTGGTCTCAATTTTAATCATGGCAAGAGTGAGATTTTAGTTTTTGATCACCGTTGCCAAGATCCTGTTGCAGTATCTCTTGGTGTGCATGTCGTACAAGACCAAGAACGTCTTACGTATCTTGGAGTCCCAATTGGAAAAAATCTGCGATCGACACGGGTCTTGCTTAAAGATTTTTTTGCGGATAAAACTAGGAAGGCATATGGCCTGTTGGTAGCGCTGAATTTCAAGTTTAACCGTCGCATCCTTGCTACTGCTAACATAATGCTTTTGTAGTTCCCCATTTGCTGGCGCTTGCCCCATTTTGGTCTCTTTTCTTGCAGACAGATGACAGCGACATAAACAAGTGTTTTTACAGATATGCAAAATATCTGCTTAGATTGCCTCTATGGACCAGTAATGCAATTCTGTCAACACGTTACGGAGTAGCTAGTCCAGTGCGTACAGTAGAAAAGCGAAATGAGCGTTATATAACACGCCTGGGCAGTAATAGCACGTTGCTAAGTGTTTTGCGATAGTTTTTTCATGTTATAAATGCTGAGTTTGATTTTGTTTTTAAAAGCGTGTTTTTTTGTTTTTGTTTTTCTTTTATTTTGTTGTTTCTCATATTTCTCCGTTAGTTTTTTATTTAGGAAAGCAGTCTTCCTTTTCTCCTTCTGTCTCTCTTTTTTTTTTCTTTTTTTTTTGTGCTGTTGCATTGGTGATTTCTCTTTTCATGATACATACATACTGATGTATATGCTTAGAATTCTTCACATCTATATACTAAACATAAAAGAGGGTTTGACAAATGAAAATGTTGTCAGATTGGAAAATTATGTCAGATTAGACAAGTTTTTTAATTATGCAAATGTTTCGGTCAAAACATCCACTTGACGGTCCTCAGTGCAGAATAAACTGATTAAAATATATAAAAAAAACAACCTTAAAACAAAACCCAAAACTAAAATATGATGACCCTTTCTCAGTAACGGTGAAAGGGTAACTGAATGAAAATCGCAAGTCTAAATGAGATTTCACAATTTCATCTTACTTACAGCACTCTCAAAGGCTAATCGCTTTCTGGGTAGATTATTATCAGATATATTATTTGATTGTGGACCAAAAAAACCGCATTTTTTGGTCTTTTAAAATGTGGATTAATGACTGAAAACCAACCCTATCACTAAATTGCCTTTCCGATTACGTACCTAAATTTCTGCGGAAACGAAGAGAATTTGGAAGAATTCTCTTTACTCTACAATGCTGTACAAATTCTTGTTGATTAATAAGGTTGGCGTGTTTTTTAGACAAATCAAAATAATTAAGAACAGACTTGGTCAAATGTACCCCGTAAGCTAGACGTAAATAATTTCTGAGACCACACTGGCTAATCATGATTAATGACTGAAAACCAACCCTATCACTAAATTGCCTTTCCGATTACGTACCTAAATTTCGGCGGAAACGAAGAGAATTTGGAAGAATTATCTTTACTCTACAATGCTGTACAAACTCTTGTTGATTAATAAGGTTGGCGTGTTTTTAAAAAACGTCAAAATAATGAAGAACAGACTTGGTCAAATACACCCCGTAAGCTAGACGTAAATAATTTCTGAGACCACACTGGCTAATCATGACAAAACACAAAATCGCAAGGAAAATAAAAACGAGGGCAATAAACAGCCAGTGAAAAAATTGAAAATTATGTGAATATTTCGATCAAGACCTCTTCTTGACGTCCTCAGTGCAGAAAAAACTGAAAAAATTATAAAAAAAAAAATCTTAAAACAAAACAAAAATATGATGACCCCTTCTCAGTAACGGTGAAAGGGTAACTGAATAAAAAACACGAGTCTAAATGACATTTCACAATTTCATCTTACTTACAGCACTCTTAAAGGCTAATTGCTTTCCAGGTAGATTATTATCAGATATATTATTTGATTGTGCAGCAAAAGTTTGTGGATTTCTGTGAAAACGATCAGAATTAATAATTTTGTCGATGTGGAAAATGCAGAGCTTTTTCAACAGTGGCAAAGATAAAACCAGCCCCATTCTGGGTAGTGGTGTCAATAGAATTCCCTGTTCTTGTGGCCGTTTTTATATTGGAAGAACCCAAGAGCAACTAGGGGAGAGGTTATTAGAACGTAGGTCTTCAATAGACTAGGCATAGACCAGGCCACAGGCCTGAGATTTTTTATTCCGCCTTGGCTCAACATTTGTACGATAGTCCACACCATTTCATCTTATTTGACAGCACCTCCATTATTGCTTCCGTTAAAGGTCTCATACAAGTTTTCAGGAAAGCACTTGAGATAAAAAAGCACATACACCAAAAGGTAGCTCTCAAAAGAGACACGGGGGAAACTTCTCTAAGTCCCATTTATGACAAAATTATTAATTCTGATCGTTTTCACAAAATTCCACAAATTTTTGTTGCACAATCAAATAATATATCTGATAATAATCTACCTGGAAAGTTTTTAGCCTTTAAGAGTGCTGTAAGTAAGATGAAATTGTGAAATGTCATGTAGACTTGTGTTTTTTATTCAGTTACCCTTTCACCGTTACTGAGAAGGGGTCATCATATTTTTGTTTTGTGTTTTGCTTTAAGATTTTATTTTTTTTTTCTTCAGTTTATTCTGCACTGAGGGCGTCAAGCGGAGATCTTGATCGGAATATTTGCATAATTTTCAATTTTTTCACTGGCTGTTTATTGCCCTCGTTCTTATTTTACTTGCGATTTTGTGTTTTGTCATGATTAGCCAGTGTGGTCTCAGAAATCATTTACGTCTAGCTTACGGGGAACATTTGACCAAGTCTGTTATTAATTATTTTGATTTGTCTAAAGAACACGCCAACCTTATTAATCAACAGGAATTTTTACAGCATTGTAGAGTAAAGATAATTCTTCCAAATTCTCTTCGTTTCCGCAGAAATTTAGGTACGTAATCGGAAAGGCAATTTAGTGATAGGGTTGGTTTTCAGTCATTAATCCACATTTTAAAAGACCAAAAGAACGCGGTTTTATTCTTAGTAATACAATTTCAAAAACTCGACATTTTTTACAGCGCAAACATTCACCGACTGATTTTCAGCAGATTTCCAGAATAGCTCAGAATACTTTCCACCATGACTTTTGTATGGCTAAGGCTCGTTTATCAGCAAAGTTTGAAAAATTAGAATACGAAAAATTTCAGAATTCTAGATGTTTTCTACCTAGATTCTGTCCTGGTCCAGCAACCTATCTTCTAAAGTTCTTACACCGGAAGAAACCCATGTTTTGTCTAAGGGACCTAAATTTTGCCTACCTCAAACACAAGTGAATTTCTCAGAGATAGTCGCCAATGTGGAGGTGGGTATATTTGGTTCAGGTGGTTTAAATTCTCAAGAATTTAAGAAAATACCCACACATCATTATCACCAGGGCTGATAAAGGAAATAAAATTGTTATCCTTGATAAAACTTCATATAAGCAAAAAATTACAGATATTTTATCCGACACTCTTACTTACAAGCCCTTAACATCAGACCCCACCGGTAAGTTCACCCGTATAGTAGGAAAGGAACTAGTAACTTTGCAAACTGGAAGGCTTATTACTCCACAGATGTACAAAATATTTTATCCTAAAGTTTGTTCCGGTCCAAATTTTATGCTTTCCTGAAAATCCACAAAGATGGAGTTCCTCCACGCCCCATTGTGGCTTCTTATAGCTCTCCGACTGACAGATTGGGAAAATGGTTGTCAACCCTTTTTTGCCCCCTTATGCAAGCGCAAAACTTCATACATTAAAAATTCAGTTCATCTTGTCGAAAAATTAAAAGACCTTGATATAAAAAAAGATACAATTTCGGCCAGTTTTGATGCCATTTCTATGTATACATCTTGTGATATAAAAAAATGTGAACTGGCTCTTCAAAGAAAATTAAAAGAAAATGTTGACTAAATGGACTACAAAACACTGAATATAGAAACTGTTATGCGTCTTGTCCTTCTTTACAATAGTTCCTCCTCATATTCCGATATAATAACCAGTTTTTCACCCAAATCATGGGTTTACCCATGGGTACGAGCCTTTCACCATTTGTGGCAACTTTTTATATAGAATTTATTGAAACTTCTGCTTTGGAAAATTTTCCTCTGAAACACCGGTTCTGGGGTCGGTTTGTGGATGATGTTATTTCTGTGTGGGATCATGGAGAGGAGTCACTTAACTCCTTCTTGACTCATCTAAACACTTTTGATTCTAACCTTCAGTTCACTTTAGAACTAGAAGATAACCATAAACTTCCTTTTCTAGATGTACTAATTTTCAATGAGTCTCCTAGCCTTTAATTTTATATTTATATGAAGCCTACTCATAATGAAAGGTATTTACATTTTTCCTCCAACCACTCTCTCTACATAAAAAGAGGAGTAGTTATTTCTTTGGTTGACCGAGTTATAATAATATGCTCGGAGCCTCATATAGTCTTCGAATTGAACTATATTAAGGATATTTTATTTTGCAATGGATACCCCATATTATTACATGAAACCATTATAGAGAAAAGATAAAAAAAAGGCAGAAAAGAAGTCATCAACTCCACAAATCCTAACAGATATCATCCCATTCGTGGATGAAAAGAAACTTTTCACTGTTCTACCCTACATTCCAAAACGGAGTGACAAACTAAAAAGAATCCTTAAAAAACATAAACTTAAAGTCACCTTTAAACATTCAAATAAATTTCAGAGCTTTTTCAACAGTGGCAAAGATAAAATCAGCCCCATTCTGGGTAGTGATGTATATAGAATTCTCTGTTCTTGTGGCCGTTTTTATATTGGAAGAACCCAACAGCAACTAGGGGAGAGGTTATTAGAATAAAGGTCTTCAATGGACAAGGCCATGAGGCTACGCCAAAGGCCTGAGATTTTTGATTCGGCCTTGGCTCAACATTTGTACGATAGTCCGCACCATTTCATCTTATTTGACAGCACCTCCATTATTGCCTCCGTTAAAGGTATGATGCAATATTTCAGGGACTCCCTTGAGACAAAAAAACACATACACCAAAAGGTAGCTCTCAATAGAGACACGGGAGAAACTTCTCTAAGTCCCATTTACGGCAAAATTATTAATTCTGATCGTTTTCACAAAATTCCACAAATTTTTGTTACATAATCAAATAATATATCTGATAATAATCTACCTGGGAAGCGATTGGCCTTTAAGAGTGCTAACGTTAAGAGTAAGTAAGATGAAATTGTGAAATCTCATTTAGACTTGCGTTTTTTATTCAGTTACCCTTTCACCGTTACTGAGAAAGGGTCATCATATTTTAGTTTTGTGTTTTGTTTAAGGTTTTTTTTTATATATTTTTAGCAGTTTATTCTGCACTGAGCACGGTCAAGCGGAGGTCTTGACCGAAATATTTGTATTGTGTTCAATTTTTTCACTGGCCGTTTATTGTCCTCGTTCTTCTTTTCTTTACGATTTTGTGTTTTCACAAAATACATTGATGTTATATTTTTATGGCCTTACATTTATAGGTCTTTGGGCAAGGGGGCGTGGAGGTGTTACATAAATGAAATTTGTCCCCTGTTTTCTTCAATCAATATTAATTACTTATACGTTCCTTTCAAGAAAGTTTTGGCATCATCACATCAATACCTTTTGGACGTATTATCATGTTATCTAAATTGCTTTATTAGTTTTCCTAGCACCAAAATTAGCGATCGACCTACCTGTTTTCAGATATCTTTGGATTTCTTGGGTGCCAAGATTATCAACTTGATGTGGCTACTTTATATCTATAGAAGCCCAACCGGGTACCGATAGCCCTCACGTAACGAAGAATAATGAAAAAGAGGGGGGAAGGAACAAACTATAAGAATAAAACAACACAAAGAAAAGGAAGTGTGATCTTACGATAACCAGTGTACGAGGGGTCCAAAGCCCAAGTTGCTGACTTTTGTAAGCTGAGTGAGCGAAGTTAGGGTATATATATATATATTTTGTGATGACATACTGTAAGTATATTATGTTGCACAACTATGGTGTCGGGAGATCAAGCTAAACGGCCGAAAAATAAAGAAAAGTACCAAAGTAGAGCTGCTGAAAAATCTTTAAAGTTGATAAGAAGACTGGTAAAAGAACAAGAGATAAGAGCTCATATGGCAATTGTGACGAGGTCGGAAGAGCCAAGAGCTAAGAGCTCATATGGTATGAGCTCTAGCAAAATTCTAAGAATCAATAGATTGCTTTAAAAGGAAAATCAGAGGCTTAATGTCGGTCGGGATTTAAAATAAGAGCTCTAAGTCACGAGGTCAAGCTAAATATCAAAATTCATTAAGGTCCGATAACCCACTCGCAAGTTAAAAATACCTCAATTTTTCTAATTTTTCCTCTCCCTTCAGCCCCCCAGATGTTCGAATCGGGGGAAACGACTTTATCGAGTCAATTTGTACAGCTCCCTGACATGCCTACCAATTTTCATCGTCCTAGCACGTCCAGAAGCACCAAACTCACCAAAGCACTGAACCCCACCACCTAACTCCGCCAAAGATAGCGGATCCGGTCCGGTTATGTCAGTCACCTATCTTGGACTTGTGCTTATTCTGTCCACCAAGTTTCATCCTGATCTCTCCGCTATAATCGTTTTCGAAGATTTTCGCCCCCTCCTAATGACACTGGATCTGGTCGGGATAAAAAATAAGAGATCTGAGTTTCGAGGTCCTTCTAAATATGAAATTTCATTAAGATATGATCACTCTTTCGCAAGTTAAAAATACCTCATTTTTTCTAATTTTTAGAATTATCCTCCCCCCCCCCCAGCCTCCTCAAGGAGAGCAGATCTGTTCCGGTTATGTCAATCCCGTATCTATGACTTGTGCTTATTTTTCCCACCAAGTTTCATCCCGATCCCTCCACTCTAAGCATTTTCAAAGATTTTAGGCTCCGCCCCCCCCAACTTCCCCTTCACCAGATAAGGTTGAGATTTATTATGAGAGCTCTGAGACATGATATCCTTCCAAACATCAAATTTCATCAAGATCCGATCACTCCTTCGTAAGTTAAAAATACCTCATTTTTCTAATTTTTCATAATTAATCCTGATCCCTCAGCTCTAAGTGTTTTCCAAGATTTTAGGTCCCCCCCCCCCTCAATTCCCCCGGATCCATTCGGGATTTAAAATAAGAGCTCTGCACGATAGCCTTCCAAATGTCAAATTTAATTAAGATCCGACCACTCTTTCGTAAGTTAAAATACCTCATTTTTCTAATTTGTTCAGAATCACCCCCCCCCCCAACTCCTACAAAAAGAGCGGATCCATTCCGGTTATGTCAATCACGTATCTAGGACTTGTGCTTATTTTCCCCACCAAGTTTCATCCCGATCCCTGCACTCTAAGCGTTTTCCAAGATTTTAGGTCCTCCCCCTCAATTCCCCCCAATGCCACTGGATCCGGTCGGGATTTAAAATAAGAGCTTTGACCCACGATATCCTTAATATAAGGGATTTAATATAAGAGCTCTGAGACACGATATCCTTTCAAACTTCAAGTTTCATTAAGATCCGATCACACCTTCGTAAGTTAAAAATACCTAATTTTTTCTAATTTTTCAGAATTAACCCCCCCCCCAGATAGAGCAAATCTTTTCCGGTTATGTCAATAACGTATCTAGGTCTTCTGCTTATTTTTCCCACTAAGTTTCATCCTTATCCCTTCACTCTAAGCGTTTCCAAGATTTTAGTTTCCCCCTTCAACTCCCCCCAATGTCATCGGATCTGGTCGGAATTTAAAATGAGAGATTTGAGACACGATATCCTTCCAAACATCAAATTTCATTAAGATCCGACCACTCCTTCGCAAGTTAAAAATACCTCATTTTTCTAACTTGTTCAGAATTAACCCCCCACCCCCCCTCCAACTCCCCCAAAGAGAGCGGATCAGTTCCGGTTATTTCAATCACGTATCTAGGACTTGTGCTTATTTTTACCACCAAGTTTCATCCCGATCCCTCCACTCTAAGCATTTTCCAAGATTTTAGGTCCCCCCCCCCTCAATTCCCCCCAATGTTACCAGATCCAGTCGGGAATTAAAATAAGAGCTTTGAGACGCGATATCCTTCCAAACTTCAAATTTCATTAAGATCCGATCACTCCTTCGTAAGTTAAATATACCTCATTTTTTCTAATTTTTCAGAATTCCCCCCCCCCTCAAACTCCCCCAAACAGAGCAGATCCGTTCCGGTTATGTCAATAACGTATCTAGGTCTTTTGCGTATTTTCCCCACCAAGTTTCATCCTGATTCCTCCACTCAAAGCGTTTTCCAAGATTTTAGGTTTCCCCCCTCCAACTCCTCCCAATGTCATCAGATCTGGTCGGGATGTAAAACAAGAGCTTTGAGACATGATATTATTCCAAACATCAAATTTCATTAAGATCCCATTACTCGCTCATAAGTTAAAAATACTTCATTTTTTCTATTTTTTTCCGAATTAACTGGCCCCTCACTCCCCCCCATATGGTCAAATCGGGAAAATGATTTATTTCTAATTTAATCTGGTCCGGTCCCTGATATGCTTGCCAAATTTCATCGTCCTAGCTTACCTGGAAGTGCCTAAAGTAGCAAAACCAGGACCAACAGACAGACTGACAGAATTCGCGATTGCTATATGTCACTTGGTTAATACCAAGTGCCATAAAAACAACTCAAGCACGGATATGGATGATGACAAATGGGGCTTACGATACAGAATTAAAGATGAGAAACACTCAAGATACTAGTGACAGAGAAAAGCAGACCTATTAAACAGACGAGGTTTATTGACATTCTGAGATAGAAACAAACCCAGCTGGATTGTCATACTGCTGAGGCAGCTACATGCATCATTATGACCTTAGCTTGTAGCTGAGGCTAAGATGCTTGAATATTTCAAATTTTTTATGCTGATTCAAAATATATACTACACATTAAGATTGGTTTTACCAATCAAAAGCTAGAAGCCTGAGAAAATGTTCCTGATTTTCGAAAGGGGAGATACATCCTTAAGAAGTCAAGGAATCTTGATGGAAGTCTTATTATTAGATTCAGCGTATCAGAGAACCTTACTATAGAGGTTTCAAGCTCCCATCTGTAAATATCTGTGATTTTTTTTTATTAATTTCCAGAAGAAAGATTACATATTGGTTTATTTATTTTTTTTTTTTCGCTTTTCTCAGTATTGGTCGTCTCGAACCAACTGTCCATGAAGATCGGAAGATGGCACACACAAAAGAGAATTAAGATTTTTAGTTTCCTTTTTAAGTGAGCAAACACAGTAGCTTTTTTAGGCCTCACAATTTGGAACTACCAAAGTTTTTGCTTTAAGTTAATTCCTATAGATTTTATAGAACCTTACCTTAGACCTTAGTTCCTCCAGTGCCTCTGGAGGCACACAGGGCGTTGGTGAGTAGTCTCTAATCTTCCCTCATTTGAGCTGCTGCGTATGTGTACCCATTCTGAAATGACACTCGTCCAGAGGGCTTTTCTGTCACGTTCATACGTCCTACGGAGCGTGTTCTTTGGTCTTCCTTAGCGACGGGTGCCTTCCGATTGCTGGTGGAGGAGTATTTTTGATAGTCTGTGATCAGGCATGCGGACAATACGTGCAAGGTATTACCATCTACATTGTCGTACACAGGTTGCGATATCTGGCTAGCCTTTGCAGGTAGGAATCTCGTCGTTGCTGACATGATATCTCAAAGTGATACTAAGGATTCGCCGAAGACAGTTATTCTCGAAGGTGGTAAGGTGTTTCTCCTGTTCTGCAGTTAGCTTAAGGTATTCCAAGACGTAACTCAATACAGGTAGTACAATGCTCTGGAAAAACCTGAGTTTCAGCTTCAGCAAGTATACGGTGGATTTCCAGACTGGTAGAAGTCTCTGAAATGCTGCGTTGGCCAAGGCTATCCTGGTTTGCAATTCTTTTTCAGAGCCACCACTGGAAGTGACTGTACTTCTTAAGTACTTGAAGTCTGTAGCCTCTTTGATGTCCTCTTCTCCTAGTTGGATTCCCATGGGTGACCTACTGATTGACATAATTTTTATCCTTGGGGCGTTGATATGAATGAATGAAACTTTGTTAACCCAATAAACACACAATAGTGTCAAAATGAAGCAAACAAAAAGCAACTTCAATAGGAAAACTCTTATTAAAAGGCACTAAATAAACTATTTCAAGTCTCTAATTTATGTTCAAAGCGTAACCTACACTCCGCAACAACAGCAAGCGGATGGACAACTCCGTATATAGAAACCATACTTCTGTTTTTGGCTCACAGAGGTACACCCATTACCAACTTAAAGTAACGAAAAAATATTGATCGACAAGCTCCTTTATCCGACGCACAAAAAAGATTCCAGAAAGGTGATAGAGCTTAAAAAATGGGGCATAGAAAACGCGTTATAAATTTTAGAAGGCACTCTTCATTTATAGCGTGCTTTGCAAGAAATAAGCAGGCTGTATGCCTTGTGAATCTTTGCACCTAGAAATTCTAATAAAAGATGGGCCGATTGCGTGACATACCAATTAACACAATTTTCGGCATTAAACTCCAACCCTATTTTCCTATATTCGGAACATAAAATCTCCAAATTTTCCTCAATCCAGATATGGTCCGACTGAGGTTCAGCATGTCGTCAGCATAATTTAAATATGACAAATCAAGGCCTCGAAAAATAAATGATGTCTGAAATTTCTTCTGGGCCTCTAACACAATGTTATTATAAAATGGAGGCAATGATACCCCGCCCTGCCTAATACTTTTCCAAATGCAAATTTTGGCTTTTGAAACAACAAAATCTTTTTGAGTAGGCACTTTGACAAAAACATGAAGTTTACTATACATATATTTGTAGACATGTAGGATTGAGCTATCGAGCCCTAGGTGGCTGGCCCTATGCGGCAACTGAGGATGTATCCCCGAATCGAAGGCCTGTGATGCATCGTGACCAGCTATAAAAACAATATCCTTATTTTCTTCCACGTTTAACAGAACTTTTGCAATAACTCGGTGGATATGTTCACGGCTGTAGCTTTTTTAAAGTCAAACTGACTGTCTGTCATAGAACAAATTTGGATAATCTCATCAATGACCAACAGCTTTAATAATTTAAATAATACAGGTGAAACAGTTATAGTTCGGTACGAACTGCACTTATTTGTATCCTTTTTTTAAGCACAGGGGTCACAACACCAGCACAAAAAACAAGAGGAACTAACCCCCTACTGAATAGTATCTGTAACAATATTCCCAGATGGTGTAAGAGATTTAAAGGTCCATGTACTAGATGCATGCCACACAACTGGTCAGTTCCACCGGAATATTTCTTTCTAAGTTTAGCAATACATTGACTGATTTTTCTTAGGTTTATCATGAAACCTGGGAAAGATTCATAATCACCCAAGGCCATATCCAGCGCTGAAGAAAATTCGTCTTGTAAAGTAGTATCAGGGGGTGGGAACTCATTTGTGTAATGTTTGACCCATTCATGTTCAGAGGGTGAGCTATAGTCATTTGACTCACATCCGGTATTCATTTAGCCAATGAACGGCCATGTCTCATTAAGGTTTCTTAACAGCCTATCACTATATTTATCTATAACATCTACCTTATGATTACTATGGATCTTTGAAAAATTATGCTTAGTATAAAGTCTAACGTCATTAACAACACCAGACCAAGGTCTGTCACGATTATTTCAAATACGATACCAAAATTTAGAAGTTTCACATGCTCACACAAGCTCAGGGTTAAGAGACGTTCTAGAAACTTCGGATGAAAAGCGTAGTTTATTTTTAGGTACAGCAGCAGCTTCTGTGCATCCCATGGCATGGGTAAGCTCAGAACAGTAAATGTTTAACATAATATGTTGTTCACTAGCTAATATATCTGCATTCTGCTGAAGGACCTGGAATGGTATTTCAATTTTCGTCAAAACAATGTCAAGAACACTAGAGTATGAAGTTGAGTCAATTTTGTTCCATTTAGACTTATAATACCACTTTCTTTTGCTTGGGGACCTTTTCTCAACATGAGTGACTTCGAATGGGCAGGCTAGGGGAAAATGATCAGAAACTGATACGCCGGTGTTAACCTGACAATTAGCGAAAGCTAATATATTGTTAGAACAGAGAAAGAAATCTAAAGAACTAGTAGAGCGTGAAACATGGACATAGGTGAAGCAATTGTTCAAGATAGGTTGCAGATCAGCAAAAGTGGGTAAAAGGATTTGAGTCCCTAGATTAGCATTATCATTCAGATCGCAATTAAAGTCTCCCACAACGATCACCTGACCATGCTTATCTAAATATTCCCTGACAGATTGCACTAGTTTGGCACATGCAGTAGCAGATTGCTCTTCCGGGGCAAGATCCCGGTAATCGGTTGGAAGATAGACAAAGAACCCATAAATTTCCTCTATTTTCACGCCTATGTAAAGTTTGTCTTCACCATCCAGCTGGGCGGCAAAGTGAGAGTTGATAAGAATGGCAACCCCACCTGACGGTCTCCCTCTTCCCGAAGAGTTAGCAGGTACAGCAAATAGGTGGATGTAGTCAGTTAATTTCTGTAGAGAGACAGAGGAAGATATCAGGAATTGCTCCTGTAAACATAGCACATCATTAGAGAATAGTGCACTTTCAAGAAAGGGCAGTTTTTCAATTACACTGCCATTTACATTCCACTAGAAAACCTTTAGCTGAGGAGTTACCATTTATTTCCCATTAGCTTCATTGCTACTGGACATTTTATACTATAGCAGGGATGGTCATCAGAACGACACAATGAACATTTTACACTTTTAGAGCAAGAGATCCCTCCTGAGTTTTTGAGGTCTTGAGATCATCTGCGCAGCGAGAACATCGAGCAATATTTTTACAGGTTTGAGCTGCATGCCCATACTGTTGACAATTATAACATCGTATTGGTTTGTACTCCTGAATTTGATGTTTCTCACAGCCGAAGGTCAAAGGATTTTCAAGAGTAATTTTCGTTACTTTCGAAAATCAGCTTATACAAACGAGTGTTTTGTATCCTTTCTGGTTTCAAGCAATTCTCAATTGTACTTCATAGATTGGTGTCCGTAGTATCATCAGGAATGTGGCGTACAATGCCAAAGTGCAAGGGGGATTTTAATTTTGAATCTTTCACGGCGTTAACAAGAGTTGTTGCAGCTTTCTTGTCATCAAGTACAATCCACCACTCTTTCTGCAAAGACTTGAAGGGTAGTATGTGAGAACAGCAAGCACCATCAGCAAGGCTCTCAAGGTAACCCTTGCACTCGACAGGCTTTTCCAGACTTTAAGGCGGCTGTTTCAGAATTACTGAATACGCAGGTTTTCGTTTGAGGAACATCAGACGAGCCCTGAGGCACTTTACCATGCTGAAGTTTCAGTGAGGTTACGTGTTCCTTGAGATCATTAACAGTACCACAGACTTCCTTTAATTTCCTAGTGAGGGTTGCAGTAATTTCACCAGAGATCATTGGCACTTCATCGGGCTCGTAAATTACAAACTTGGGTAGCGTAAATTTCTTTTCGTCACAATGCCGAATACCCCTTATTAAATTGAACACAATATCCTGTGGCTTTACGTGATAAAAAGCGTGAGTAGTCATGCCAGCTAGCGGCCAAAGAATTTCCTTCGCTTTTAACGGTGTATTGGGCTTGTAATGTTGCGCAGATTTCGAAACAATATCATTGCGTGCATTTCCCGCCTTATTAGCACGAAAAATGAAGTTCAAGACAGGAGAGTATATTAATTTTATCTCTCGCGAGTCCGTTCCCATTCCATTAGGGGATAAGTTGCAACCAGCTTCTTACTTCTTTAACAAAATGGGAAGTGCGGGACCCAGTACACCTATCCCTAGCAGTTTACATACAAAAGTACAGCCGTTACTACGGCTCTTCTGCACCATTCCGACTGCCTTCTGCAAAGTTAGAAAACTCAAAATTTTGATCCTTTTTTGCCAAAAAATAAAGGGTTGTTTAAAAACAAAAAAAAACACTATTTACTATTTTTCTTGTATAGCTATTGCTGATAAGTTTTCTAATAGATGCCACTTAATTAAATTTCTTTCTTCACGTATCTGTACTTATTAAGTCATTAAATCCTCGGTGATTTGATATTAGAATTTTTAAATCAAACTAATATGTGGTCCGATTTGTTCAGCTTTCTCTGAAAGTTTGTTCAGGAATTCTTGAAGCTTCTGCTTGTTGGCTTTTATGAGCCCAACATCGTTGGCGAAGTCGACGTCCTGAATAAGTTTTCCTACAATTTGGATTCCATGCCCGTTTATCTTTATAAGGATGTAGTCTACAACTAGGACGAAGAGAAGAGGTAACAGGACACAGTCTTGCCTGACACCAGAAATCATCTTGAGGCCATGTGTGTTGTCGTCCGAAGATTTTAAAATTATTTTTTCTTACTGCGTTAAAAAGTGGAGTTTCACCCCTTTTGTCTTTTGCATCAATCCTAGCACCTTTGTTTAAAACCATTTTAACAACTTTTATAACTGCCAAATGAAGGAAGGCATTCCGTTTTCAATATTAACTCTATACTCGTAATGTAAAAGTAATTTAACAATACCTATATGCACGTTGATCAAAGCTTCACAAAGTAATACGTATCCATCTGACCATTTGTTTGAGTAAGACAGCCCATAAAAGCTGATTAATTTCTTTGCTCTTTCTAGGTTTCCTTCAGGAACTACACACTAACGCAGTGTTTACCACCTGCTTGACTGATTTCTTACTTTTTCCCAATTTTTGCTTGTCCTCCACTCCTTGCTCTTCTAAATTTTGATCATCTCTATTGATCAGCAGTGTATGATAATTATCCAGTGCTCCTTTATTAGTAGGATGACACAAAGCTGTTTTTTCATCCCTATCCGTATTGAACTTCTTTTCTTGCACTTTCTAGCAAATTTCTTTGCTCTTCCTAGGTTTCCTTCACGAATTGCACCAATTAACCTAGTGTTTACCACCTGCTTGGCTGATTTCCTCCTTTTCCACAATTTTTCCTTGCCCTCTACTTCTTGTTCTTCTAAGTTTTGATCAGCTCTATTGATCAGCAGTGTATGATAATTATCCAGTGTTAACTGTTTAATCCATATTAATAAACTGTTTATCCACGTTTGAAAGTTTAATAGAACTGTCTTCAAGCTGGATACTCTTAAAACTCCATCCACTGGCATTTTATGTTCATTTCTTTATGTAAGTTGAAGGCATATAAAACCTTTTTTTCTAATCTACGCTATATATTGAAAGGATGATGTCATGATTTTGTACTCCTATGATGTGTATGCCTTCTGAAATAATTTTCAATTTAATTACTTCATTTTATTTACAAGTAATGGATTACACCATATTATTACATCAGACTACTTGTATTGATTGTAGAATGTATAGCCTGGGTTTACGTGCCCTTCTGCACCTATTTACAGAGACTGAGAAGCCTCTTACTAGCGTCTAGAAAAACTTTGTTACGCAACTTGGCTAGTAACTTGGATTTAAGTAAGGTGCTTGGAAAAACCCTGTTACATAACTTTGCTATTAACAAGGCTGTAAAATTAGTAAGATTATTCGAAAAACTCTATTACATAACTTGACTAGTAACTTGGCTGTTAAACTAGTAAGGTGTTCGGAAAAGCCCTGTAACACAACTTGGCTAGTAACTTGGCTGTCAAGTTAGTATGGTGCATGGAAAAACCCTGTTATGTAACTTGGCTGTCAAGTTAGCAAGATGCTTGAAAAATCCATCGTGCGTGCTTACGATTGACTGTCAATTTAGCCACGCGATCGATTTGTCTTGCCTTGGGAAGTTAGATATGAGGTCTTATCAAATGATTGCATATCACATTTTTAAATGAAACATTGTTTGATTGTATTGTTACGTAGTTTTTTGTAATATTTCAAAAATGAGCATTTTCGCTCTGTTTGACATTATGAGGTAGGAGGGTATTATGAGATAGGACAGGAATGACAAGATAAAAATAAGAGCTGCAAATGTTGCGGTAGAGATAGCACCAGGGAGTAGATTAACTTTCAAATGGGATGACAAGTTTAGTCGACTTGTTATATCCCCGAAATGATTCAAGATACATACAAGAAAAAACGCGATTTAATTTCTAAAAAGCAGTGAACAAAATGAAACAGAACAATATTTTAATTAAAAAATATTCCGAATATTTCTGGGAGCATTTCTCAACGGGAAAACGAAAAGAACGAAAAAAAATGTTTGTTCAAAATAATACAAACAAAGAAACACGACAACAAAACACACAAAGAAGAAGAATAAAAAAGAACAACTCACATTATAAGCAAATTTCCAGCACAGATGTTACAACATAAGAATAAAACTAATGCAAATGTCTATAGTGAAACCATGGGTCACTCTCCTCTCAACATTCAGTGTATAAATGGGAATCTATTAAAAGTGAAGACTATATTTACTTGAACAAACAAAAAGGTCACCAAACCCCAGGTCCATCACCCCTAACTAAATCTCACAGGCTAATCAACAAATTCATGAATTATAAAAAAATGGATTTTTTTTTGTTTGCTAGTTTAGCTGCAGTCCGTTGACTTTTTCCAACTTTGACCTCATTCTGACTTTCGTTCGCAAGGTTATCACTTGTTCCAGGACAATTATATAAATCACTACTGGTTGAAGATTATACCTGCTTCTTGATTAAAGTATTATAAATTGAGTTTATCCTAAAATCCCTTTCATCTCTATTAATATAAATACCCCCATAGATTATCTTTTTCATTTCCATAATTTCTCTGAAACTGTGCAAAAGTTCTACAGACATATGTATAATTTTTGTCTGATCAAATAAAATACTGTGATGAGGAAAATTAAACACGTGTTCTGCTACAGCTGATTCAAAATTTTCCAGTTTTTGATTTTGTTTTAGCGAGTAATCTATGACATTTTTTGCGTTGTTGTAGCCTATTTTCTAAATTCTGCTGTGTTTTCCTACAAAAAATTTACCACAAGAGCATGGAATTTGGTATACCCCTTTTTGTATTTTTCTTGGAACCTTCTCTTTTCCATTATTTAGCAAAGAGCTTATATAGTTTGTCCTAATTTAAATATTGGTTTTATATTAGGTTTGTTTTTAATTCTCCTCTTAATTTCTGCGACAACATTGGGATATAAGGAAAAGTTACGTAATTTGGTTGTTGAGTTGACCCATCTTCTTCTAATATTACAGTTTCCATTAACTTTTTACTTGTAACTACTGTACTTGTAAGGCTAAGAGCATTGAGATGATAATTTCAAGAAGTATATGAACACACAGGTTATCAAAAGAACATATCAGCAATACCATAGCAAAGGCTATTTATATTAAGTTGTTACTAATAGAACTTGATGAGAGAAATGTTCACTGACCAAAGGGCAATATTTTAATGCTACTGCTGCTAGTAGTACTATTGCTATTTAATACTATTACTAGTAACACCAATACTACCAGTCTGACTACTATTACAACTATACCTAAGGGTATGAAGGTGAAATTTGCAAGGAATTTTGAGGTGGGAATGTGAACTAGGTCACAACAAACCCTCTGTATGTAGGTTGTCGGGTGTAACAGCAATATTTTAGGAACAGTTTGGCATGTGGAGTTGAAACTAACAGGGCTTGTTGTGAGGGACGTTGAACTAACCAAAAGAAAGTTTTTCATTCTAATACTACTGCTTCTACTCATATTACTACTGCTGTTACTATTATCTCTAGTTTTACTACTACTACTGCCACTAAAGCTTAGGTTACTACAATTAATTCTAAAGCTACTACTACTACTATTACTACTGGTATTAAAACTAAGGAGTTTAAGGTGAAAATTTTGGGATTTATAGATACTGTATGGAACTAATCCGAAACTTACTGTTGTCTAGCGGGTGCATCAGAAAAGATTCAAGAATTCTTGATGGTATTAAGCTGAAACTTTTCAGTGTGTGTTGTGTCAAACTCAAAACGAGCAAAAATTAATTGTGTAGGGCTGATAACCCCCATACCCTCTCAAGACCAGAACGTAATTTGAGCTTTACGATAAACAAAAACACGTTTTAGATGTTTTCACTTTTTACTTCCATAAATAAAAAAAAAGCATCGAAACTTTAAGAAAGGAATGTCAGTATATGTCAATTAAACTGACAATCGACGTTCAATTGTTTTTTAAACATGCCTTGAAAAGGGCTGAGGGTTATCACCCCTACTCGTGCTAATTTTTGCTCATTTTGAGTTGGACTCAGCTATTTATTGTAACAACTGTTCGTTTTGACTTTCATTTATTTCTTGATAGGGATTTGTGGTAGTTTTCCGCTTGGAAGTATATTTGACTTTATTTTTGGCTTAATGGGGCTCTTTACTTTCCTTTGAAAAACTCATTTTGTGGATTTTTTTTTAATAATTAGTGTCAAAGAGTAAAACAAACTTGAAACAAGCAAAAAAGGAAATGAATTATGTTATCAAATATAAATATAAAATATATCAATATTAATCTTGATTAATATTGATTAATAATTATTTGATACAAATAAATTAATCTTGAAAGAAGTGAAAATTAAGTTGAACATTCAGTTCAATTTAAAAGGAAAAAAAAGCGTCACAAACAGCCGTTTGGCTACTGCCCATGGTTTCCTCCCCTAACCAATAAAATTCCAAAGCCTATTGAGTCATATATACTTTAATGAAAACAACTCGACAGAATTCTTTGGGTAGTAATAACACTGGAAAATACGTACAAAAAACCAATTTTTAGAACACCAATGTTTTCAAAATAGTCTTAAGATATAATAGCTATGCTTTCAGGAATGCCATGCACCTCACGGTCCCTGGGGAGACGATTTTAAATTATGCGATTTGCCTATTGTTTAAACTTATGAATTGTCATTGTCAAAAAGGAGAATATTTGATTCTAGGTATGTACGGAAAGAATAATGGTATTAAGTTGAAAGTCCAGGGAGCATTGGGGGGAGGGGATGTTCCACTTAATCTTAAGACACTATATGCATCAATGTTGTCAAAATAGTATATCTTCAATATTTTGCGAACAGTTAGCGAAGTGTCTCAGGTGAAACTTCCTAAACAGTTCTTCCTGACAGGAAGTGTCTCAGTTGAAATTTCCTAAACAGACAGGGAAGTGTCTCAGTTGAATAATGCTAAAGGGGTGTTGAACTAAAGGACATCATGTACATCTCAGATGTCAATGGGCGTTGCTGAAAATCTAAGAAATGACCATTATTACTAAATTGTGACCTTCACGAAATGTCAATTATGACGTCTGACTGAATCCTAAGAATCAAGAATTAAAACGGCCAGAAATTACTGTCAAAGAGTAAATGAAACTTAAAATAAGAATAAACTAAAATAAATAATCATATCAAACATAAAGATAACATATACTAATATGGATGAATAAACTAATTTTGAAAAAAGTGAAAATTTTATTGAATATTCAATTCAGATTTAAAGGAACAAAATTACCATAAACAGGAGTTTGGCTAAGCCCACTTCCCCCTCCCCTAATCGTACAATTTCTAAAGCCTATTGAGTCATTTTCTGGCAAAATGATATTGGCAGAAATTGATATTTATCTACAGAATAATCATTTTGTATCCTAGAAACGGCTCTATGTATATAAATTTATTTTAACATGCCTTTTGGTGATATTGTGTAACCTCTGGTTTGGTAAAAGATAAAACGATGGTTTGAAAAGATAAGCGTGACGTCGCTTGTTTCCTATTGAAAATTAATTCAAAAAATTCAGAAAAAGAAGGTTTTTTCAAAGAAAAATAAACAGTCAGGTTAAATTTAAGACCAATAAATAAACTAATATTGTAATCTAAATTGAAAACGACCGAAAATTACTATTAAAGAATAAATTAAATCTGAAAAAATGGAAATTAAAATAAATCATCATAGAAAACATAAAAATAACAGGCACTAATATAGATACATAAATCATAAAAACAAGAAAACATTAAATTGATTGTTCAAGTTTAATAATTAAATTAACAAAAATTGTTACCAGTTGGAGTTTGGGAACTGCTCTTTATTCCCTTCCCTAACTGTACAAGTCTTATGTTTATTGTGTCATTTACGTCATGGAAACTCAATATCTAACTTAACCCCAGTTATATATATAAACAATGGACAGCTTATATAACTTACAATACTTGCTAAAGGGCCTCTGGAAGGTTTTTGTAATCCATGGAAGCATATTTATTTGACTTTCTTTTACAATTTTGAACAAGATGGCTATTCCAAATTTTGATCATTTGAGTTAGAAAAATTTCAATAAAAGGGCTTCAGCAAATGACTGTATAGGTTTTAGAATTTTTAAGGTTAGGAGAAGAGGCAGCGGTTAGGATAAAAGTAAAAAGTTAATCTTTACTTTTTTCAAGTCATTTATTCAACTGTATTAGTACATGTTATCTTTATGTTTGATATGAGTATTTATTCTAATTTCTGCTTGTTTTAGGTTTTTTTTACTCTTTGTTAGTAATTTCTGTCCTTCATAAGTTAGAATCATTAGAAATTACTCCATCATCCTAATCGACATTTTTTTAAAGTTTCAGTTTAGTAATAATAGCCGTTCCTTAGATATTACAGCTACGCCCAATGACGCTATAAGTTTTTGTAATCCGTGGAAGCATATTTATTTGACTTTTTTTTATACAATTTTGAACAAGATGACTATTCCAAATTTTGATCATTTGAGTTGGGGAAATATTAATAAAAAGGCTTTAGCAAATGACTGAATAGGCTTTAGAATTTTTAAGGTTAGGAGAGGAGGAAGCGGTTAGGATAAAAGTAAAAAGTAAAGTTTAACCTTTTTCAAGATTCATTTATTCATGTGTGTTAGTATATGTTATCTTTATGTTTGATATGAATATTTATTTTAATTTCTGCTTGTTTTAGGTTTCCTTTACTCTTTGTTAGTAATTTCTGTCCTGCATAGGTTAGAATCATTAGAAATTACTCCATGATCCTAATCGACATTTTTTTAAAGTTTCAGTTTAGTAATAATAGCCGTTCCTTAGATATTGCAGCTACGCCCAATGACGCTATAAGTTTTTGTAATCCGTGGAAGCATATTTATTTGATTTTTTTTTTACAATTTTGAACAAGATGGCTATTCCAAATTTTTATGATTTGAGTTAGGGAAATTTCAATAAAAAGGCTTCAGCAAATGACTGAATAGGCTTTAGAATTTTTAAGGTTAGGAGAGGAGGAAGCGGTTAGGAGAAAAGTAAAAAGTAAATTTTAATTTTTTTCAAGATTCATTTATTCATGTGTATTAGTATATGTTATCTATATGTTTGATATGAATATTTATTTTAATTTCTGCTTGTTTTAGGTTTCCTTTACTCTTTGTTAGTATTTTCTGTCCTTCATAGGTTAGAATCATTAGAAATTACTCCATCATCCTAATCGACATTTTTTTAAAGTTTCAGTGTAGTAATAATAGTCGTTCCTTATATTGCAGCTACGCCCAATGACGCTATAAGTTTTTGTAATCCGTGGAAGCCTATTTATTTGAATTTTTTTTCAATTTTGAACAAGATGACAATGCCAAATTTTGATCATTTGAGCTAGGGAAATTTCAATAAAAAGGCTTCAGCAAATGACTGAACAGGCCTTAGAATTTTTAAGGTAGGGGGAGGAGGAAGCGGTTAGGAGAAAAGTAAAATGTTAATTTTTTTCAAGATTCATTTATTCATGTGTATTAGTATATGTTATCTTTATGTTTGAAATGAATATCTATTTTAATTTCTGCTTGTTTTAGGTTTCCTTTACTCTTTGTTAGTAATTTCTGTCCTTTAGTAAGTTAGAATCATTAGAAATTACTCCAACATCCTAATCGACATTTTTTTAAAGCTTCAATTTAGTAATAATAGCCGTTTCTTAGATATTGTAGCTACGCTCAATGACACTATAAGTTTTTGTAATCCGTGGAAGCATATTTATTTGACGTTTTTACACAATTTTGAACAAGATGACTATTCCAAATTTTGATCATTTGAGTTAGGAAAATTTCAATAAAAAGGCTTCAGCAAATGACTGAATAGGCATAAATTTTTTAAGGTTGGGGGAGGAGGAAGTAGTTAGGAGAAAAGTAAAATGTTAATTTTTAATTTTTTCAATATTCATATATTCATCTGAATATATTCATTTGTATGAAAATTGCATATTTAACATTCTAACCCTCCTGAGCCCTTGAGGACATCCCTGAAACTATAGCTATAATACCTTACGACTACTTCGAACACATTAGTATCTTAGATATTGGTATTTTATTATTATTTTTCTAATTTTATAAACACCAAAAGAATTCTATCGAGTTGTTTCCACGAAAGCATAAATGACTGAATAGGCTTAGAATTTCTACAGTTAGGGGAGGAGGAACTGCCCAGTAGCAAAACTGTTGTTCTATAATTTTTTATCAGATGTCTTTGAAAGGAGGGTAGCTAAAAGGCCACTAGAACGTTAAACTTTCAATGAGCCCCATCTGAACTTTTTAAGACCAGCCCTTGAATAAAACTTGACCATGAGACAAAAACAAAAATAAAACAAGCATTGTTTAATAAATAAAACATTATTATATTAATAACATAAATAAGAAATTATGAATCTTTGTTATTGTACTACGGTGTCTCTCTTTAATGCCTCTATTTACGCTGTTTCTGATTTTTGGCCTATTAAGACCGAGTATAAGCTTTGAAGTTGGTTTTGACTTCAGTTTAACCTTAAAAACACTTTAAAGGTGATTTTCATGACAAAGCAACTACTTCCTTTCAGAAATATTTAAGTATGACAATTTTTAACTGGCCAGTTTCACAAAATTAAGGCGCAAAAAACCTTAGTAGTATCCCCACAATAGTTTTGACAACATCCAATAGCCACTACTCTTTTCTTCCTTTAATGACTTAAGATGACAAAGAAGGCTTAATGCCAATTCCCTTAAGACGCATGTTACGTCATAGGGATTGTTTTCCAAGAGACGAAGGTACATGTTACGCCATGGGGAGTGTTTACTTTTGCTTGTTACATAATAGAGAGTGTTTAAAAACCAATGAGGGCCAAGAAAAAACCTTCAGGGATTCTTTACTCTGGGATTTCTAAGATTCTTTAAAGAAAATTCCAGGGGCCTGCTAAATCAGGATTTCCTTGGGTGTTATGTTTAAAAACCTATAAGGACTAAGAAAAACCTTCAGGGCTAATCTGCTTCAGAATTTCTAAGATTGCTCTTTCAAAAACCTTTAGGGGCTTCTTTACCTCAAGGATATTTGAAATTGATGTCATAGTTTCTCTGATTCTTAAAAAAACTACAAGGGTCAGGGCTTATTTACTTTAGGATTCCTAAAATTGTTCTTGAAAAAGGCGTCATCCGGCCCGTTAAATCAGGATTTCCTTGGGTTTTACCTCATAGTTTCTTTTAAAAAATCTTACGCTAAATCAGGATTTCATTTAATGCTATGTTAAAAAATCCACGAAGGCAAGGGGCAAACCATCAGGGGCTCGCTGGGGGGGGACCTTCAACACGTCAGACCCTAGCACTCAATTCCATGGGGGGCCCTAGCATCTGATTTCAGCAGTAACCCCTAAACTAACCAAATAGGCCTTAGCATCGAATTTCATTTGGGGCCTTAACCTGACCTAAATATCGAGGCGCTAGCAACCTTTTCAACCGGGAACCCTAGGACCTCAACAGTCAATATCATTGGGGGCTTTAACCTAACCACAAGAAGCCTAGTATCCAATTCCGACTGGGACCTAGTATCCAATTTGAATGGGTCCCCAACCTAACCACACGGAGCCCGAGCGACCATTTCAACCGGGGCCCTAGCAATTAAATCAAATTAGGCGCCTTAAAAATCAATTTCAGAGGGACCCTAGCATCAAATTCTTTCGGAGCTCTAGCATCCAATATCACCGTCAAAACTTTTCAAGACATTTCAAGATGTTTTTAAGAAATTTATTTTCAAGACTTTTCAAGACATTTCAAGATATTTCTTTTTAAGACGTTTCAAGACATTTCAAGACAATTTTTAAGACATTTTTCTTAAGATGTCTTTCAAGAAGTTTCAAGACGTTTCAAGAGGTTTTCTTCACAATTACTTTAGTTCTTACGTAGCAGGGGAATGTTTACCAGAATTAAAGATGACACATTCCCACATGACTTGCTTCTTCAGGGCCCGTGGGGGATCCCTGTTTGTAAGGAGGAGCACAAAAACATTGGATATTACATAATACTTTAAGAAATTCTTTTCTTTCAAGGCGTTTTATCGGATAACCTTTATATTCCAAACATTTTCACGTTCACATTAGAATTTGAAAGGATGATTTCCACCCAATGGATTTGCGCCCTAGACAGCTGGACTATGAAAACTTTTCTAATATTTTGATTTGGAAAAGAGATTCTACGTATTAACCAAATCCACGCATGGAGAATTCCCATGTCCCGCTTGCTAGAATGATTATGCTATTGATTACGTTTTCTCATATGGATGAAATAACTGACTTGCAGGGGAAAACTTAATTAGGAGAAATTGCTTACATTTTATGTGCACCTACTTGTTAAGTAATCCTATTGAGGGTATTATCAGATAATATTGCTATGAGAGATAAAATAAAAGTGAGAGTACCGCTATGGTTAGAATATACTACACCTTCATGCGTGATCAAAAGGTTTTCTTTTTCCTCTTTACTACACAAAATTTTACACTTATAAAATCCTGCTTTAGTTCCAATGGTTAGTGTTTTCGCAAGCTTACCCTCCGTGATTCATCATCTCAATTTGCGCAAACGTCATACTATCATTGCCCAGGTTTTTTCTCGTTAAAAATAATACATTAAATCCAATGGTTCATGGTTTCACAAGAATACACACCGTGATATACGATGTCAATTTTTAGCTGTGTTCCAAAGTTTCCGTGAAGTCCGTGAAGTTTCACGGACAGAAATCAGAACGTAAAATATTCTATGAATAAAATCAACACGTAACAAGCTCAATGAACAAAAAACAGTTTCATGAGGAGAAAAACCAATATACAAGTTTCTCAAAGATAATAATGAACATGCAACATCAGCAAGCGAAAGGTTCCACGAGCAATAATCAACACGCAACAACTTCAATGAAAAATTAAGTTTCACGAGGTGAAAAAATCAGTTAACAACTTTTAAGAAGGGAAAAATCAACATGTAACAAGTTGTGCGAACAAAAATCAAACTGCGACAGATTCCACAAAGAAAAAGCAAGTTAACGTGCAAAAAAATTCACGAACAATAATGAGGACGCAGCAAATTCCACGAACCAAAAAAAATCAGCAGGCGAATAGTTCCATGAGCTAAATCAGTTTCACGAGGAGAAAAATTGATGTAAAAGTTTCACGAGGAAAAAATCAACATGCAACAAGTTTTACTATTTTTCACTTCGTCAAACTTGTATATTGATTTTTCTCCTCGTGAAATTGATCTTGTTCATGGAACTTATTGCATACTGATTTCTGTTCCTGGAGCTTGCTGCGTTCTGATTTTGGTTCGCAAAACTTGTTGCATGTTCAAATCACTCTTCTTGAAACTTGTACATTTATTTCTTTCCCTGTGAAACTGATTTTGATCAAGAAAACTTGTTGCGTGCAGATTTTTGTTCGTTGAATTTGTTGCGTGCATTTTTTTTTCATGAAAAATCAATGTACAAATTTCACAAAGAGAACAATCAACATGCAATAAGTTTAACGAACAAAACTCAGCATGCAAGAACGCAACAAATTCTACGAACAAAAAAAATGCACGCAACAAAATTCCACGAACAAAAATCTGGACGCAACAAGTTTAATTATCAAAATCAGTTTCACGAGGAAAGAAATAAATTTACAAGTTTCAAGAAGAGTGATTTCAACATGCTAAAGGTTTTGCGAACAAAAATCAGAACGCAGCAAGCTCCACGAACAAAAATGAGCATGTAATAAATTCCATGAACAAAATCAGTTTCACGAAGAGAAAAATCAATATACAAGTTATACGAAGTGAAAAATCAACATGCAACAAGTTTCACTAACAAAATCTGCAATCAATGAATTCCACAAAAATGAACACACAACAAGTTCAATGAAAAAAAAAGTCAGTTTCATGAGAAGAAAAATCACTTTACAAGTTTCACGGAGAGAAAAAGCAACATGCAATAAGTTTAACGAGCAAAAATCAGTAAACAACAAAATTAGCGCACAACAAGTTCCATGAACAAAATCATTTTCACGAGGAGAAAAAACAATGTACAAGTTTCAATAAGAGATGAATCAACATGCAACAAGTTCCACGAGCGAAAATCAGTATGCAACAAGTTGCCCCAACAAATATCCGAATAACAAGTTCAATGAATAAAATCAGTTTCATGAGCAGAAAAATGAATGCACAACTTTCACAAAGAGAAAAATCAACATGTAAAAGGTTTCACAAACAAATATCATATCAAATATCATAGAGCACATAACAAGTTCCATGAAGATTATCAGTTTGACAAACCAAAAAATCAAGTGAACAAGTTTTAGAAAAGAAAAAAAAATTTCATGAACAAAAATCAGCAACAGGTTTCACAAACAAAATAAGCACTCCACAAGTTCCATGAACAAAAATCAGCACACAACTAGTTCCATGAACAAAATCAGTTTCACGAGGAGAAAAATCAATGTACAAATTTCACGAAGAGAAAACTCAATATGCAACAAGTTTCACAAACAAAAAACAGCACTTCTTGAACAATTCAGTTTCACAAGGAGAGAAATCATTGTACAAGTTTCCCAGAGGAAATAATTAACATGCAACAAGTTTCAGAACTCCACAAGTACCATAAACAAAAATCAGCATGCAACAGGTTTCATACAAGTTTCACGCAGGGAATAATTCAACATGCAACAAGTTTCATTAACAAAAATCTGCACGCAACAAAGTTCACGAACAAAAATTAGCAAGCAACAAGTCCTAAGATGAAAATCAGATTCGTGAGGAGAAAAATCAATTTAAAAGTTTTACAAAGTGAAAAATCAACATGCAATGTGTTTCGCGAACAAAAATCAGCAAGCAAGAAGTTCCATGAACAAAATCAGCTTTACGAGGAGAAAAATCAATAAACAAGTTTCACAAATAATCAACAGTTCCACGAACAAAAATTAGCACACAACAAGTTCTATGAAAAAAATCAATGTCATGAGGAGAAAAATCAATGTGCAACTTTCACTAAGAGAAACATCAACATACAAAAGGTTACACGAACAAAATGCAAAAAGTTCTTCACGTAAAAAGTTCTACGAACAAAATCTGCACGCAAAAAGTTCTACAAACAAAATAAGCGCTACAGAATCCTTGAACAAAGTCAGTTTCATGAGGAGAAATATCTATTTACAAGTTTCACGAAGAGAAAATCAAACATGCATTAGGTTTCAGGAACAAAAATCAGCAAGCAACAAGTTCTACGAACAAAAAATCAGTGCAAAATAATGTCGATGAGCAAAATCAGTTTCACGAAGAGAAAAAACAAGGTGCAAGTTTCACGAAGAAATAAATCAACATGCAACGAGTTCCACGAAAAAAATCAGCTTGCAACAATTTCCAAGAACAAAAACCCACACAACAAGTTCCATGATCAAAATCTTCTACACGAAAAGAAAAATCAATATGCAACAAGTTCCACAAACAAAAAACAGCAAGCAACAAGTTCCATGAACAAAATAATTTTCTTGAGAAGAAAAGTCAATGCACAAGTTTCACGAATAGAAGAAACAACATGCAACAGTTTTCACTAACCAAAACCATTACGTAACAAATTCCACGAACAAAGGTTAGCAAACGACAAGTCCCATGAACAAAATCACTTTCTCGAGGACAAAAATCAATATACAAGTGTTACGAAAGAAAAAACAACAATCCGCATGCAGCAAGTTCCACCAACAAAAAATCAGTGCACAATAATTTCCATGAACAAGATCAGTTTCACAAGGAGAAAAAAAGTACAAGTTTCACGAAGAGATAAGTCAACAGGCAAGAAGTTCAACGAACAAAAATCAGCATGCAACAAGTTCCATGAACGAAAATCCGCACAACAAGTTCCATGACCAAAATCAGTCTCACGAGGAGAAATATTAATGTACAAGTTTCACGAAGAGCGGTAATCAATATGCAACAAGCTCTTGAACAAACATCAGCACCCAACAAGTTTCATGAACAAAATAATTTTCGTGATAAAAATTTTTGGCAGAATTACGAATAATGTCAATAATTTCTGGTGATAATTCGTTTATTTCTTCATTTAAGAGAGTATTATCGTTGGCATTCGTTGGAGTTATAATAGAATTTTGGTAGAATTTGGTAAAATCGCAAGTAATGTCAATAGTTTCTGGTGATATGTTGTTAATGTCTTCATTTAAGAGACTAGAGTAATTTAAAGACTTGAGTCATTTAAGAGTAATTTTAATATTTTCTGGTAATAATTTGCATGTGTCTTCATTTAAGAAACTAGTATCAGTGGCTTTCGATAGAATGAGTGTAAAATTTTGTTACAGCTGTGAGTAATGTCAACAATTTCTAGTAATAGTTTGTTTATGTCTTCATTTAAGAGACTAGTAACATTGGCTTTGGGTAGAATTACGGTAGAATTGCGAGTAATGTCAATAATATCTGTTGATAATTTGCTTGTGTCTTCATTTAAGAGCCCTATTACATAAAAACCAAAGAAATCATGAAGAAAAAAGCCTTGAAGAAAAAATGTCTTAAAAAACGTCTTGAAATGTCGTGAAATACCTTGCAGAAAAATGTCTTTAAGAAAATATACGGGAAACTTCTTGAAAAAACATTCTGAAGAAAAATGTCTTAAAAAAACATGTTGAAATGTCTTGAAGCATCTTGAAAAATAATATCTTATAAAAAGCTCCCTGTTTGACTAGTGGATTCTAACAAACCATATTATGTAACATCCCAAGCCCAATAATGCAACATTCAAAGAAATCCTGAGGTAAAGTCGCGCAAGATTGCTTACTCTTAATTCCAATTACGTAACATGCACCTGCCTCATTTCATTCCCTATGACGTGCACCAGCTGGCCCTCATGGAATGGCGGTTGCCACTTGAATCCAGGGTGTGGGTTGTCTTTAAAAAGCAGGGCTCCGTTTAAAACAGGGCACTGTTTAACACTAGGGCCCTGCTTAAATATATTGTGGGCATGCTACTCCTAACTTCCGAGGAACAATTTTGGTCTGCCCACGCGCTTAGGTGATTACCTCTAAAAATTACTATATGAAAATACAATCTTTTTAAAAACAAAATGTATCACACTTACAGAACATACCTTGCAGTCGGTTATCAAGACATGCATGTGTTGCAGAGTGTACAGGGCCACTGGCCTCGCAGAGTATACTAAGGTTGTTGCCTTTGACTCTGTAGCTTTTATACCTCATGATGTACAGAATTTTCCCTAAAATTCCCCAGTGGGTTACCAGGGTCGTCAATTGTGTTCTTCAGAAGGTTCAAAATATATACCTATCCAGAAGTCACAAGTAGTTGTAGTTGCAATAGTAGTCGCAAGTAGTAGTAAGAGTATTCACAAGTAGAAGTAGTAGGAGGAGAAGTATTTGCAACTAGTAGTAATAGTTGCAAGTAGTAGTAGTAGTCAAAAGGGTAGTATTAGCGGTACCATAGTGCAGTAATAGAAGCATTATCACTATTTAGTAGTACTAAACGGTTTCGTTTGGTTAGTTCAATATTGCCATCAACATACCCGGAAAGTTTCAACTCAACACCCCTAGCTGTTCCTGAGATTTTACTGATACGGCACTTTGACTTCCCTGGGAAACTTTGGGGGTTCATGTCACCCTTAAAGACGTAATTATTTGACTTTCAACTATTTTGAACAAAATGGGTATCTAAAAAAAATTATGATTGCATATCTTTGGGTTGAGGGTAGCCAAAAATGTCATGGAAAGGGGGCTTGTTGCTTTCTGATCCCTTTATAATCCTAAATGGGCACTAAGAAAATCCCTTTTATATAAAGTGGTGGGTTCCAACCGATTTTGTTCCGTCCCACCTAGACATTTGTAAAATTCTGATGCCCACTCGTGATGCTTAAATTTTATTATTCAAAAATTTGTGTGTATTCACCTGAAGGAAGCTTCAAAGGTCACAAACTCAGTGTCTGTTTTTGGGTCGGGTACCCTTTGAATTTGGGATACTTAAGTGTCATAGCGACCCAACTCAAGAAGTGAAGTTAGGTTAGTCATCATGAAACACACCAAAATATGATGAAAATATAATACTTTAGTATTAACATTATGGAAACTACAAGACAGAATTATATAAAGCAGGCTGTGCAGAACGCATTATATTAAATACCTAACCTAACCACCTCTATATATCAAATATTTAATTAAAATATACCTGCATAGTACTTTATCTTGCTCAGGCCAAGCCGATTATCTCCGAGTGGACACATAAAACCGGTTTTACTACAGATCAAGAACAAAGAATCGTCGCTATAACATGTAAGTACCTTGAGTTGTCCTCTTAGTCATATTTAGTACTAGTGAAAATATTTTATGAATCCCACACCTTGTATACAAGGTGTAACAGTCATGGCAATACTATAATGTATCTTTTTTGGTCTTTAAATTTATTTGAATGTAATGTCATTCTCACAAAAAATATTCTTTTTTTCAAATTTAAGGTTCTGAAGTAGCCTATAGTCAGCCGAAGGGTGCATGTCCTGCCTATGACCCACCAAAATATTGCCATACCCTACCGGTTGGACAGTGTCACAGTAAAAATCAAGGATACCAAGTGACCGGGAACAAAACTAACTTATAAATAAATAATTAATACATTGAATTATTCTTACGTATCATATCAAACATACTCGAGATGTTTATACTCCTAGATGTGAGAAAACCGGTTTTATCTGTCTCAATTCAGAGACAATTAGCTTAGGTTCAGTGGAAAAACTACGATGTGAGTGTATTCTAAATAAATATCTACTATATAGAGTTGGTATTTTGGCTATATTACATTAGGTATTTAATATAATGCGGTCTGGGTGGCTTGCTTTCCATAATTTTGTTTCTAAAGTATTATATTTTCATCATATTTTAGTATATTTCATTATTATTGACCTGACATTACTTCTTGAGGGTATTTAATACCCACTGAATGGTCCCGCTAAACCCCTTGAAATGACGCCCCTGCCTTCCTTCCTTCCTTCCGAGTCACTACTTTGTTTAACATCCTTGCTTCCTGAGAACTGGTATCATGTACAATACTCTTTGTTAATCATAAAAAAATAGTTGAAAACGTGATATATTAATCTACCCTATTTTCCTTCAATATTCAAACCTTCCTTCAGCACAAATAAGATATACTTAACCCGGTTACAAGTTTTGGACATCTTTGAGATAACCAATTTTCTTTAGTTTCACTACAGTCGCTAAACGAACAATTTCGAAAGTGTAAGGAATAAAGTAAGTGAATACCGTTTTAATGTAAAATGGATTTGCATTTCAGCTGAAAAATAGCTTTAGTAATAATCATAAATGAAATTCAAAGCTGTAACTTAGTTATTCTCATTTCAGAGATAAGGGATCTTATGAACAAATATTCAGAATAAAAAACTTAAATCCAAAAAGTATTTGTCAACTAAAAGTGTAGGTGAGCGGATTTCACTAACTTAGAAAATACAAATCAATAGCACATTTTGTACGCAGCCCGTTCTTAGTACTTCATCTTGCTCAGGCTAAGCTAATCACCTCCCCCTCTCCATGTGCAAATATGTAGCCCAAATTATATATTTGTCATGTATTTGCCATTCGTCTGACGTGTTTCAGGAACATAAGGAGCAAAATTAACATTTGAAACGAAAAAAAAAATCTATTTATGAGGGGGTTACCCTTCCTCCTCAATACTCTGCTCTTTACGCTAAAGGTTGACTGAGTCCCCCGCTTTTTTGAAGAACGACTCATAAGATACTAAGGCCGCTATTGAGGTTTTTTTTCAGGAGTCCTTAAAAAAAAATTGGACAATCATACAAACTAATGCGTAAAGAGCGGAGTACTGAAGAGAAACGATAACCCCTTCTACAGATACCCCCCCCCCCTCCCGGATTTTGACGAAATTATGCCACTAGCTCTAGCTAATCTTCTGCCATTCATTTATACAAAAAGCAGATTCGATCATTTTGGCCATACAATTTAACATTGTACAATGTCATACAAGTATTAATCTTGATCCTTACTTTCAGTTGGGAAAACTTTTGGTATTTATCGGTTATATAATAGACACTCAGGAAGTGAAGTTCGATTAATGCTAATGAAATAAAATATGATGAATATATAGTAGTTTAGAAACAAATCTGGGCTATATATTTGCACATTAGGGTTGGGGGGTGGCGGTAAAGTATAGTATATATTAAATGCGTAAACCTTACCATTGTTGTATTTAATATATGCTATGCTTTACCCCCCTCCCCTAATGTGCAAATATATAGCCCATACTTTTGATAAAGCTAATGAAATAAAACAAAATATGACAAAAATATAATACTTTATTAGGAAACTGTAAAATTACAATTTAGAAATATGTAAATCTCGACTTGAACATCCATGGTGAGACACTATCTTCTATCACTAGTCAAAGCAAACCTAACCGGTTATTATCACATGTCATGTTGGCCATCCAAATGATCGACAGTATAAAGAGGTTACTTGAACAGTTTCTTGTGTCGAAATTTTATAGTGTCTATTATATAACCGTTAAGTACAAAAAAAAAAAATAATTTAGTTTTTGATCGTTTTTTAAATTATCCCTGGAAAATGCCTCCTCCTTCATGGAAAAGTCTTTCTCCGTGAGGTAAAAATCCCTTCTTGAAAAGCTCCTCCCACGGAAATCCGCCTGAAAAATTTTTCTTAGCACCCTTTCATTGGAAAAAGACTTTAATTTATGATTGTTATTCAAATAATGCCGGACCTCCCCCCCCCCTGATTGGAGAATTTTTTGAGCTCTTTCCCTCCAGTGGAAAGGTGCTCCGCATATAATTCCTCTATATAGAATTTCTCCAGCGGAAAATTCTCAATAGAGAGTTATTCCTGTAGAAAATACCCTTCTACCTCTACGGAAAGATTCTTTAGAAAACTCCAACCTGGTGAAAATTTTTCTGGGAAAATTCCCCTTAACATCTCCACATGTACGATTGACTCGGTAAAGACAGAGAAGACAAATAAAAAGAATGTCGTAGAGCAACTCTTGAAAATTCCCACAGTATGAAATTTCCTCGAAAAGACCCCCCTTCCCCAGCATACTTACCTTCCCACAGAAAATTATCCCATGAAGACCCCCCCCCCCACACAAAGAAATAGACCCTCTACCCTGAAGTTAATCTGTATACTTCTTAATAAGATATACTATACGTAAACAGTGGGCAAATTTTATAACTTACAGACCTAAACTTCAAGGGCTTTGGCGGGTCATGTCATCCTATTTAAGGCATAGTCATTGGGTCAATTCAACTATGCTGAACAAAATAGCTATCTCAAAATTTTGATCGAACGATTTGGTTAAACCAGAGTCCTGGCTGAACTTCGTTGATTTATGATGCTAGGCCTGCTTTAAAACTTTTTCTAGTGTTAAAGGTCTTATTTTAAGGTAAGTTTCTGTTTTATATTCTTATATTTCATTTGTGTTATGCTGGGGACAACCCTTTGACACAGAGCCGAAGTATTCATTTGAAGTTCCGAATTCCACTGTCTTATAGAAAAAAATTTCCCTTTTGTTGTACTTGCAGTTTGTTGTTTTGTTGTTTTCTTGTAAAGGCAGTTTGATCTTCGTCACTATTTGCGTTGTAGAAGTAGTTGTTGAAGCAGCAGTAGTAGTAAATGTAGCAGTGGTAGTGGCAGTAATATTAGTAGTAGCGTGCACATATTGCCTTTTGGTCAATTGATATTCCCCTTTAAGCATTCTCTGAAAATTCCAACGTAATACTCATTGCACTCTTGAGATATGCTCTTTTGACAAAGGGCATGCACAAAGTGTCTTTTTATGTTAAATTAAATTCCCCCTGGATGTTGTAAATATAGTAATTTGGTAGTAGTATTAGTAGTAGCAGTAGTAATAGCAGTAGTGGTGGTAGCAGTAGTAGGGGTGATAGTTGGAGCATTTGTGTAAACAAATTGCCTTTTGGGTCAATTAACCATCTCTCTATTCATTTCCAAATTAAAATATTCAGTTATTGCTGAGTTACGCCCTTTTAACAACCCATATACACATAACATGTCGGTTATCAAGACATGCATGTGTTGCAGAGTCAACAGGGCCACTGGCCTCGCAGAGTATACTAAGGTTGTTGCCGTTGACTCTTTAGCTTCCATACCTCATGATGTACAGAATTGTCCCTAAAATTCCCCAGTGGGGTACCAGGGTCGTCAATTGTGTTCTTCAGAAGGTTAAAAATATGTACCTATCCAGAAGTCATAAGTAGTTGTAGTTGCAATAGGAGTCGCAAGTAGTAGTAAGAGTAGTCACAAGTAGTAGTAGTAGGAGGATGAGTATTTGCAGTTAGCAACAGTAGTATTCATTTCCCATATACACAGTTTTTGCTGAGTTACGCCCTTTTAATAACCCATATACACATAAAATGTCGTATAGATTTAGTTCAACACTCCCCTCAACATGCTCAGAAAGGCTCACCTGAATGCCCTTCGTCTTTTTGGAAAGTAAAGGTCAAACATGTATACCTTTTTCAATAACATGTGCTATATGCAAACAACTAGTCGCCCCTTCATCACTTTTGACTCTTAAAAAGGCCAATAGGCCTCCTGATTTCCAATCCAATGAGCCCCCTCCGAATTTTTTACGACCACTCCTTCCATAAACAAAATTATATGTTAATAATGGGCAACTATTATATCCTAAGGCCCTTGCCTTGAGGGCTGTGGAGAGAGGGGCTGTCATCCTCATAGCCATTATTACTGAACCTTTCAACTATGCTGAACAAAATGGCTATCTCAAAATTTTTATTGGATATGTTATGGGAAATGATGGGTGTGGGGTGGAGGAAGGGTTGGTTGCCCTCCAATCACTTTTAATTCAATGACCAATCGAATGAGCCCATTTCGAAGTTTTTACGGCAATTTCTTCAATACCAAGTACCCTGGCCAGAAAAAAAAATGTGTTTCGACCACATCGCTCTTTACATAGGCAGTGCTATTGTGCTACCTATGATATAAAAAAAGGTAAAGGATCCAGCACTAGACCCTTAAGGTCTGAACCGGTGGTGCTGATTTCCGTCTCAAGGCCATTCAGCCAGGGAGTGCAGTGGGGGGATGAGGGCCAGCCATCCTGTGCTTTTGA